>NC_137620.1:24561976-24576976 GCF_963280865.1 Gymnoscopelus braueri | reverse complement strand
TGGACTGGGAGGATGACACACACACACACACACACACACACACACACACACACACACACACACACACACACACACACACACACACACACACACACACACACACACACACACACACACACACACACACACACACACACACACACACACACACACACACACACACACACACACACACACACACACACACAGGTTTGTATTACAATACTTGTGAGGACATCAAACTTTAAAGGACGGCATTGAAAATAGCCAAACTATAGCCGAAAAATTGCAGATCTACAAGCTTGTATATCGGCTATGTGTGACATCTCTGCACAACTAAGTATAAAAATATATATAGTATATATCAATAAAACCAACACTTTTTTCCAACACTTGTGTGGAGTGGAAGTTTGGTCCTCAAAAGTATAGTAATACAAGCATACACACACACACACATACACACTGGGAGGATGACAAACACACACACACGCACGCACACACATAGACTTTCTCGTCATCCGTCAATGTCCACATGTCTCAACTGCCGAGTGGATTGGGAGTCAAGAAAAGTCCAGTTTAATTCGGTCTGGGCGAGTGGAAAAGTTTTGTTATGGATCTGGTGGGATTTGGATGGTTCGTGTCCAGACACGAGTTGTTAAAGTAGTTTTGTACACAAGAACAAAGACCTTCCAGACGTTATTGTTTTCTTTGTACCGCAGCCACTGGCAAAAAAAATAAATAGTTTCTGATTTGGCTGCCTGTTAGTTTCAATCTGGCATCACTATTTTGGGCATGTCATTATATCGTTGTTGTCGGGCAGAAACATTGAAATCTCCATGCATTAATTTCGTTAGTTTTTTTCCCGTAACTTTTAAGTCCCATTTCATCATACAAAAGTGTCGCACAAAAGTATAGTGAAAATAGCTCGCGATGTGACACGTTTTGAGCTCGTATATCTGCTATTTTCACTATTTCTTAAAATCATTAATAATAATAATAATAATAAAAAAGGAACGGTTTTGGAGATACAAGGTTTCCACTAGGTTAATAGAATAATCAATTAGCACTCAATGTTTGGGTATTAGCCGATCTACAAGCTCACAAAACGCCACAACGTGACAGGTTGTGAGCTTGCAGATCTGCTACTTTTGTAGTTTTATAATCATCCATTGATTCTTAATCGAGGAAAAGGTTTGAAATAATTGTGATACATGATTTTTTTAAGTCATATCGCCCAGCCCCATACGACATGGTATAAAATAGGACTTAAGTGGTTAAAATTGTATATAAATTGTGGACACCTCAAACTAAATATACCTGGACAATTAAAAAACTGCCACGGTACAAGTGCAATAACGCACTTCAACATTATATAGTATATTACTCCATTATGTTCTTATTAATTGGCCCATGTCACCTCGGTGTGCATTAGTGCATACTTATTTATTTATCTGTTTATTTCTCATCCACCTGGTTAGTACGCTTTCTTACCATCCCGAACGAGCTAGCAAATAATCTACGCTATTTTAGCCTTTTTCTCCTTTTCCTAATATTTTTTTTAGTTTTCTTACTGATTATCTCATTTCTTTCTCACACGCACGCACGCACACGCACGCACGCACGCACAGACAGACAGACAGACAGACAGACAGACAGACAGACAGACAGACAGACAGACAGACAGACAGACAGACAAGACAGAGAGAGTGAGTGAGTTACACAAACTCACGCCTGGGAGCTGCCCAGTACAACCATGGTCTTATGCCACCGGCCGCTCGGCGGCTCAAAGGGAGAGCAGTCAAGGATTAAGTGCTTTGCTCAAGGACACTTCTGTCCGGAATCTGTGTTTCCCGACAACCCTCCGCGTTCCACTTGTGCATTGGGCTTGCGCGTGGCAGACAGCCTTCGATAGCCTCGCTGCCCAATTAGCGCTACAACTACATTTGTTGCTGATGTCCGTCGGCCATTAGTCTCAGTGCCAGTATTGATGCCTGTGATTACACCTCAGCTAAATGCACCAGTGGCTCCCTTTAAGCACAGCCAAAGATCCATTTGTAAAACAAGCCTCTGGCACGCACGCGTCTCCCACTTTATTTGTGTAATGAATATGAGGTGTATTATTAATTTGTGGCACTCGGTAGCATTGCCAAAACGGAGTGGAATGACAATAGGATGAAAAACAAAAACAAACAGAGAAGGTGATGGAGAAAGTTGAAGCTCCGTAGCGGAGTGGGCTATAGCGCCTGCAGAGTGCCGCTGGGGTAAATACTGACGTTTTGTCCCTCTCAATTAGTACAACTTAGGCATTTACAGTCGCAGATTCTTTCATTTAGAGCGAAGTGTGAGCACGAATCCATGTCAACAAACAGGGTAAATATCACATGAGTACAGTGCAAAGAGATCAATGTAGTGCCTCAAAGAAACTAGGAAAACCAGGTAAACAATGAACCTAGCATGTCCTGTCTAAACGACATGCTATCTAAATAACATTCTCAGCATTTGTGATCGAGAACAAAAATAAATCAAAATGACAAAAACATGAACAAGTTTAACAACATACCTACTTGCATAGTAAACTAGCATCTATAGAAAAAAGTGTCAGGATGGGATATTATGTGTCTCGTGTCATTCATTACAGGAGGGAGAGAGAACACATCATTCCTAAATGAGCCAAGCTGACCTCTCAGCCCAAAACAACACCAAATAGTAAAACAAAAAAAGAAAACAAATCCTGTCACCAACTGTCACAAACGTGATGTGTTCGAACGACTTGACTTGAAACGGAACGGAAAACGTCTGCAGTAGCTGCCAGTCAAGTCAACCACACAACATGAAACAGAAAAGGGAGTTATTATCCACTTTCAAACTGGCGTGATGTATTTTCCAAAAATGTCTTCAGAAGTAGTGAAAATCTACACACACACTCAAAACGCGCCGCATCACGATTCGCGACGCGCTCTGAGCTTGTAGATCGGCTATTTTTTGCCACATTTGAAATAAGGCTTAAGGCGTTATACGTTACGGTATTTAATCTGCCTGCTTGCGTACGTACGTGCATCCGTATGTGTGTGTGCATGTGTGTGTGTGTGTGTGTGTGTGTCTGCCTTGGTGTTATTTTCAGCATAGCGACAAAAAGAAAGCCACTATACTGATGAAACTCACACACTCCCGGTGGTCATGGCAACAGCATCATTTCCTACACGCATAATGGATGCTGGTCTTAACAAGTGCGCTCCAGTCCTCACACACACACACACACACAGGCGTGTTGACGGCGGCCAGACAATGTCTGCCCTATAACGACCTTGCAAGGTGTTCTTCCCTCTATTAAACCTCGAGACGCCACGAGACAGACGGCCTCTTTTGTTTTGACTCGCCGTCTCCTGAAACACTGTCTTCATATCGTACATTAGGGAGACGAAAAACCTGTGGTGGAGAGTAAGTAAGTACATTTACAAAAGTACTGTACTTAACCACTTAAAAACCCAGCATCTTTATTATGGAGAAGGCTTTCGCAGGCTTTCGCAGATCTGCGAAAGCGCTGCGAAGCGTTGTGAGCTTGTCCATCGGCTATTTTCGGCCAAAGCTTTCCCCACAATAACAAAAAACTGAATAGACACTAGTATAGCGGCCTGAGGGACTCCGCTCAACCATATGGGGTTTGAGTGGTTAAGTACGATTTTTTGGTAATTTTACTTTACTTGGGTATTTCCATTTTTGATACTTTATACTAGTTCTACTCCACTACTACAGAGGCAAATGTTTGACTTTTTACTCCACTACACTTATTTGACAACTTTATTTACAAGTTACTTTAACCAATTTATAATATTAATAATATATATATATATATATATATATATATATATATATATATATGTAATATTAACCCCTATTAAAGGAGAATTCCGGACAAATTAAGTGTTATCTTTCATGTCTCGTTACTCACCTAGCGACGTAAAAAGTGGCGTTCTTTTTTTCCATATATTCCCCTGTCGTCATTTTTTAAACCCCCTCCGTTGTCATAATGGGAGCGCGTTTCTGGATGGATGGATGCTTGTTTCTTTCCAGAACCTGGCAACTCGTGTTGCCAGATTCTGGAAACAAGCAACCAGTGTTAAATCGTTCGCCATTAACACATCCACCGCCAAGGGCTAATCTCATAATGTACTCACCAGTGCCAAGGTTTTATTGTTGTTTTTTGTTTTTTTCAGGTCGCCATAGGCCCCGTTAAAATCCTTTAGATTGCCCGATCCAATGTTTGTAAACAACGGGCACATGTCCTGGTGTCTACTCGTCGAGACCGCGTGTCAAACGGAGCCGCCATGTTTGAGTTCTGATGTTAACATGGGAAATGCGAGGATGAAAAACTACATGTCCTGCAGCTTTTACAGGGGTTTTTTGTGTACGACTTAGAATGAAGGCAGACGGGAAACAAAAAACGTGATCGCACTTCCGGTCGATTTCGGGTGGTGTTACACTGAAAATGGTCCCCCTGGAAAATTGAAAAAAAAAAAAAAATCGAAAAAAAGGAAAAAGCACCACAGCCCGTAGGGCTACGGTCTCGGCGCTTAACACATTTACCGCCGGGCCCGTAGTTCTACGGGCCGTTAAATCCAACGGTTAAGCGCCAATCCCGTAGCCTACGGGCTGTGGTGCTTTTTCCTTTTTTTCGAATTTTTTTTTTTTTTTAATTTTCTAGGGGGACCATTTTCAGTGTAACACCACCCGATCGGACCGGAAGTGCGATCACGCTTTTTGTTTCCCGTCTGTCTCCATTCTAAGTCGTACACATAAACCCCTGTAAAAGCTGTACAGGACATGTAGTTTTTCATCCTCGCATTTCCCATGTTAACTTAAACGATCAGAACTCAAACATGGCGGCTCCGTTTGACACGCGGTCTCGACGAGTAGACACCAGGACATGTGCCCGTTGTTTACAAACATTGGATCGGGCAATCTAAAGGATTTTAACGGTGCCTATGGCGACCTGAAAAAAACAAAAAACAACAATAAAACCTTGGCACTGGTGAGTACATTATGAGATTAGCCCTTGGCGGTGGATGTGTTAACAGTTGGATTTAACGGCCCGTAGGACTACGGTCTTGGCGGTTAATGTGTTAACGGCAGGCTCGCAGGAATTTTCAGCGCATGTTTGACTATCATGAGACTCTACAATGAATCGTAGTAGAGAAAAAAATAACATTGCATCGGTTATAATAGACGAACTTCACTAACCCACGCGCTCCCATTATGACAACGGAGGGGGTTTAAAAAATGACGACAGGGGAATATATGGAAAAAAAGAACGCCACTTTTTACGTCGCTAGGTGAGTAACGAGACATGAAAGATAACACTTAATTTGTCCGGAATTCTCCTTTAAGCCCTGTTTATGTACTTCAGTTAATCAAAAACAGCCGATTTGACGCCTTATGACCTTGTAGATCTGCTATTTTTGGAAGATTGACAAACCTGTTTAAAACCTGTGAAATGGGACAATTTGCACGATGAGTACTTTTACTTTTGTACTTTTACTCAAGTACAATGTTGAATACACTACAGGAAACATTGTGGTATTGCTACTTTTATTTAGGTAAAAAAAAAATCAGAGTACTTCTTCCACCACAGTGAGTATAACTTGCCTCGTAATGGCGATCGATTTAAAACAGGCGGCGGTGCTTCAAAAGAAAAAAAGGAGTGTACTCTCTAATGGGGACACTTTAACGTCCTTTAAGGCTGTATTGGAGAGATACTGAATGGCACATTTGTCATTCAATATCTGATTCAGGTAATGGCTGGAAAATGAACAGAGTGTTGGGAAATAACTTCATTAGAGCCATTGAGGTTCTGATTTTTACTTCTTTCAATGGCTGTACTAATTTATCTCCCTTTGTGTCCTCAGGCTGTGAATGTGTTCCAGTGAGTCGCTAAAGGGTGATTTATACTTAGTTGCGCGCCACGTCGCGCACCCGAAATAGCAGATCTGCGCTGCAATGAGTTGTGAGCTTGTAGATCGGCTATATTTTTGGCACAAGAGTCATCAGACCCCATCCAGGTGAATCCACCACCTTCCAGCGATTCTATCATTGCACACTATAAAAGCCAGAGAAAGAAAACAGCCTCGTAAGCACATGCCCGTGCGTGTGCGTGCATGTGTGCGCGTGCACACACACACACACACATGCACACACACACACACACACACACACACACACACACACAGAAGCACAGAAGCGCACTAGAAAACAGCCCTCCAGGCATAATACTGTACTGGGGTACGGAACTGTACAAAAAACAGTTTCGTACCCACACGCACGCGCGCTCACAAAATGCTAAATTCAGAACCACGCACACCCTCAGCAGAGCAGAGCGGGTGGGGGGGGGGGGGGGGGGTGGATTGCAGCGTGTGTTCCAGAAAATGCCCTTTTGTGAAAGAAATGCACGTTCAACCCAAAATGTCTCATTGAATATTGAATAGGCTGCGTGCAGCATTTTAACGAGGAGGAGACTCAGAGCGCACCTCTAATTATTCTGTCTGCCACCGCTGACTCATCCAGGAGGACGCCACCTCCTTAGCCCCCCCGTCCCCCACCTCCCCCGCCCCCCACAGAAATGGTTCTCAAAATCAGTTTAACCACTTTAACCCTACAGTATATGCATCGGATATTTGAAAATAGCAGATCTATACTATATAACCTTATAGCACGTCGCAATTAGCTTGTAGATCTGAACAAATTTGTTGGGAAAAAAAGTGAATATTTTAAAACAACTTACATCTTGTATGGGGATGATCAGTATATTTTTCAGATGGGTGGGTTTAGCCGGTTTGACCAGTGGGGAGTTATTTAGTTACTATTCAACAGAGCAACTGGGGCTCACCGTCTTGCTCAAGGACACTTAAGCCTGGGGGAGCAGGGGATCGAACCGCCAACATTCTGCTCACCAGGCGCCGCTCTAACTCCTAAATCACTGCCGGGCTGCTAATTTGGTGTTGGTTCATTCAAAAAATTAATAATAATAATAGTAATTAATACCTTATTACATATTAAATAATGTATGCAGAAAGAATGTCTCAGTTTTGACTTGTTTCTCTATTCTTGGGCGGTGAAACCGCCCCTATAAGTGAGATTTGGAAAAATGTACATTTTCCTGCGCTGTGATCTGGGCCCAGGAAATTAGTAGAATTATCCTGCGCTGTGATTGGCCAATCACAGCCTATTCAGGACTGTGATTGGCCAGTGTCACATGACACATGTGCATAGCCCTATATAAGCAACCATAACTTGGAAAAAACAAAATTTTGTTTTTTCCAAGTTATGGTTTTGTCCATCATAAAGAGTGTTTCAATAAATGTATTTATCCTTTGTACATGATTGATCGACTCCATTCAGTATTGTGATTAGCTAGCAAGACACCGCCCACTTCACACAGGGTGTGATTTTTTTATATATATATATATATATATATATATATATATATATATATATATATATATAGGGGGTAGTGTTTATTGAAAGCATTCTCCCAAATCGTGCAGCTAGAGAGCTGCTCATGAATACAGAGTGATGCACTGCTAGAAATAGACTTATATAGAAAACACCCTGAATAAAAGATGTCACGAATGCACAGCCGGACTCCACCAAAGACGTATACTGTGTGAGAGAGAGAGCATATGTGCTCATGTGCAACTGTGATTGTGTGTGTGTGTGTGTGTGTGTGTGAACGCACGCGTGCGTGTGTGTGTGTGTGTGTGCGTGTGTACTTGTATTACTGTACTTGTGAGGGTAAAATATCCCCACAAGTATAAACAGAAATGGTCCTGCTGTTATGCTTACAATTAGGAAAAGACTCATGTTGGGGTTAGGATTGGACATTTAGAGGTTTAGGTTTAGGTTAGTTATATATGGTGGTCAACTACGGGCCGGTGTCGTGCACTGAAAAGTCGTGCGCTGAAGACAGCCAATCTATCTAGCTACGTATTGCGGCGCGACGCGCTATGAGCTTGTAGATCTGCTATATTTGCCTTTAGGAGTAGGGTTAAAAATGGCAAAAGAAATTTGTAAAAATGCCATTCATGAAATCACTGTCCTACAATGTTGATGTCCGCACAAGTATAGTAGTGTGTGTGTGTGTGTGTGTGTGTGTGTGTGTGTGTGTGTGTGTGTGTGTGTGTGTGTGTGCGAGTGCGAGTGCGTGCGCGTGCGCGTGCGCGTGCGCGTGCGCGTGCGCGTGCGCGTGCGCGTGCGCGTGCGCGTGCGTGCGTGCCTGTGTGTGTGTGTGTGTGTGTGTGTGTGTGTATGCGCGCGTGTGTGTGTGCACTGTGTCTCCATGTACGTGTGCTGCCTGTATGCGAGCGTCTTTATACGTGGAGCACGTGTGCTCTTTTCTCCTCTTTGTGAGTGGGTCTAAGTGCATGCTGGACGTGCTCCTACTCCCATAATGCCCCTGGGTGCGGTGCTCCCCTTTGCTCTCACACATAGACACAGATACAAGTATATATATATATAAATATATATATATAGAAGTGGCCGTATGAAAAGCCTGCTCGCTGTCCAAATTAGAACACATGAGTAACTCCCTTTCATCATCAGCGAAGCGGGGGAGAGAGAGCATGAGAAATAACATTGCAATAGTATATAATTTTTCCCCTTCGGCGAACATGGCCGCACGCCGATTGGTAGATATCGGCGCTTCTCAAATACTCAGCGTGGCAACTGGGTGTTCCTCGACAGCCTCCCTTACTTCCTCCACCCTTGGCCCCTTCCTCCCTGCTTCCTCCATTAACCACCACTCTCAACCCGGTGACCCTATTAGGGCATATAAGTGAAAACTTTTGAAGACTTTTTTTAAATAGTGAAAAGCCCCCCCCCCCCCCAACACTCTCCCCAAAAAGACAAAAGCCTCTACCTAATAACCAATCCCCACCACATGCTACATACTTAGCACTTTGATTCCGCCTTGGTAAGCCAAGCTCGCAAAGCTATACAGCTAGCAGAAATAGTAATGGGTGTGTGTGTGTGTGTGTGTGTGTGTGTGTGTGTGTGTGTGCGTGCGTGCGTGCGTGCGTGCGTGCGTGCGTGCGTGCGTGCGTGCGTGCGTGCGTGCGTGCGTGCGTGCGTGCGTGCGTGCGTGCGTGCGTGCGTGCGTGCGTGCGTGCGTGCGTGTACAATAAGGTTATTATAAACATGCATTTTATTATGGATGCACAGTAGGTACCGTACTATGCACACAGGGGCTTGTGTGTCCCTTCTTTTTTGATTGGTGTTAGATATATATTTGATAGATAGTTATACTATGCACATTATTTGTAACATATTTGTTGTTGTTTAGATTTGTTTTGCCAACATATTCTCGCTCCCAAATAGTACTATAGTGACTTCATGGGACTGGATGTGACCAGACGTCAAACATTTGACATGACGGGGGTGCCCTTCACGCCGTTAACACCGTCGCTGTCGCCATTCCTGGAATGCGGAAGTGCCGATCTCACAGCCAAGACATAAAAGGGTGATGGCTCGGCAAAAACTGTGGCGGCGCCTTCTGGACAGGACTTGAGCCACGAGAGGCACCGCCGAGCGAGCCGTCAGACGAGCGAGTCCCCGTGTCGACCATTGCGAAGTCCGCTTCAGACGACTTAGCGCCGTCCGAGTTACGTCGAATCGTAATTCATCGCTCTGCATTAGGGCTGGGCAAATAACCAAAAATATATCAAAGCCGATATTTAGAAACACTTAATCTTGCTCACGTAGGTTAATAGAATCATTTCGAAATTCCTTATACATCAATGAATTGACACAAAAAAAAAATCTAATCTACTAAATCAATTAGTCTGATTAACCACTTGTATTATACTTCGTTGTACAATGGTGGTGGTGTACAAAAATAGCCGATCTACAAGCTCAAAAGGCCTTAGTACTTCCTGTATGATTGCCCATACAACTTGTGTTGCCAGGCAACAAATGCATGTACAGCCACTGAGCTGTAGAGCTTGGGGAACGAACACAGTTGATGTGAGGACGTACAAATCCTCCATAGATTGTTTTACATTACAAGACCTTGGCTCCATCACAGCATCTCTCAACCAAATAGAATCCTTCTAATGCAGGAACGCACTTAGGCACTTATATACACAAACACACACAGGCACACACACACAGGCACACACACACACACACACACACACACACACACACACACACACACACACACACACACACACACACACACACACACACACACACACACATACACACACACACACACACACACACACACACATAACTACATGCAGGCAGACACACACACACAATTTTCTAAAATTACAAGACCTTGGCTCCATCGCAGCACCTCTCAACCAAATCGAATCCCTCTAATGCACACACGCACGCACCCATCCACCCACCCACACCCACCCACCAACACCCACCCACACACCCACTACTCAAACCAATTCTAGGTGGTCTGTGAACCAAATGTTGAGCCAAATTGAGTATTTTTTGTTGGTTGGGACGTCACAGTGCCAGCTGTCAGCGCCAGTGGACTGTAAAATGGTGAGAGGTAGCAATCGAGTAATGTAACCAGGTGTAAAGAACCTGCTAACGGCTAGCCCATTTCTCCTTCACAATGGGTACATCCTGGACACAATCGTACTGTACCAAGCTATCAGCACCGCTGCCGTATCCTGGTGGTCAAATCTAGTATCGCAAGACTTCCGCATTTGAAACGCTACTGCACATGCTTCTATCATCTGAAACCCGATAGTTGCAGTCCTAGTTTATTTATAAAGCCATCTTAAGTACACAACCTATTTACCTGACATCTTTGATTACATGGCTTTCTAGTAATTACTAGACACTCAGGATTGGTTGGTTATTGTTGAGTAAACACAGAACTCTGAAAAAATCTTTGAAATTTTGTTTATTGTGCTAGTATAGCATGGAATGTGTTTCAAGAGACATTCAAATTGGATCCCACTGAGAAAATTCTGTGATGTGATAATTTGAAGTCGAGAACTGTGTATTTTAAATAATGTTGCTAAAATCGTCTGATAATATTATTAGTTTTTTTGAATGATTATGTTTTCTCACCGTTTTATTCTTTTTTTTTTATATGATTATATGATTTGCTTGTTAATAGGGCACCCTCGCAAATGAGACCTCTGTCTCAATGGGTTTTTCCCTGTTTAAAGTTCAAATTCATTCGAAAAAATAACAAAAAGGGGAGGAGCCATGCCCCCGGCTTTAATTTCATATAATGTGAGACGGATACAGCGGTTATGAAAGGCTACATTTGACACCAACATCTGGCTAACTAGGTCAACATTAGGCTGTATCCATTGCTTTGTGTGCATCAAACTGCATTTTGTCTCTGTCGGGTGGAAACCCCATATGTCCAAAACTGTTATTTTCAGGATTCAAATTTAAAAAACTGTTAAAACGACTGTGGCGCCTTCTGAAGCGTACTTGAGCCACGAGAGGCACCGCTGAGCAAGCCGTTAGACGAGGGAGTCGCCGTGTCGACCAGTGCAAAGTCCGCTTCAGCCGACACAGCGCCGTCCGAGTTACGTCGAATCGTAATTCATCGCTGCGTATTAGGGCTGGGCAAATAACCTACCAAAAATATATCGAAACCGATATTTAAGAAACAATAACCCACTCAATCTTGCTCATATGGAGTTTTGTCAATGTGTCAATGTGAGACGGATACAGCGGTTATGAAAGCCTACATTTGACACCAACATCTGGCTAACTAGGTCAACATTAGGCTGTATCCAGTGCTTTGTGTGCATCAAACTGCATTTTGTCTCTGTCGGGTGGAAACCCCATATGTCCAAAACTGTTATTTTCAGGATTCAAATAAAAAAAATAGCAGACAAGCTCTAAACGTGTCGCTTCACGCAGTGTTTTGAGCTTGCGGCTCTGCTACATTTGACGCTTCTGTGTGACGCTGTAGTATGATCAAGTAGGGCGTTAATTTATGAAAACACACAAAAATGCTGAATATGGAGATAAGAGGTTTCTGCCCGACAGCAACATTACATATGTGCACATGATGTTAGTATGGGCTACAGTATATTCTGTCTGCACTGCGGTACGCCTAATTCATTCTGCCCCCCACGCCTCAATTTCCAACGTGCGTGATGTAGATTTGCAGATATTGCACATTATGCTCAGATGTGCACATCCAACACGCACACTGGATGGCTCGCTCAGGGACTTGCATGCTTGCATTATATGGCAGTGGTTCTCAAACTTTATCATGTCAAGGACCCCCAAAATGATATGTATTTGGCACGGACCCCCCATCTCAAAAACATTTTTCAAAAATAGCAGATCTACAAGCTCATAAGAGCTTGTATCTGCTATTTTTTAATAGCCAAAGTATAAAATATGGTTAAAGTGGTTGAAATGATGTGACGCTATATTAAAAAAGAAATCTGGGGACCCCCTGGTACCCCCCCAAGGACCCCTGGGGGTCTCCGGACCCCACTTTGAGAACCAATGATACGGTATACCAGTATAAAATATGTTCTTGATGGAAGTGTTGCACACATACTTTTTTGCACATGCTGCACTACTCTTATGGATAAACTATATTATACACTTCCTCCATCTACTGTAGATCCACAGACTTGGCTAACACTGAAAGTTTATGTGGGGGCAGTAGTTTTCTTTGTTTATCTATTATTCACTATGACAAAGAGCATGCCATTATTTGAGAAAACACTGGACATGTTTTATTTTTTATTTTTTATAGCGTGGCTCTGCAGGAGTGTGTGTGTGTGTGTGTGTGTGTGTGTGTGTGTGTGTGTGTGTGTGTGTGTGTGTGTGTGTGTGTGTGTGTGTGTGTGTGTGTGTGTGTGTGTGTGTGTGTTTTCACTGTGACCTCCAGTAGGATTTGATTTTGAAAGTGCTAGAGTGCTGAATTTATCTTCCCTGAGTGACGGGAACAAAAAGAAAAATGACCTGAGAACACATCATAATGGCCATAGATGTCATCTATTTTATCTAAAAAGTCAAGTGTAAGGCATTCAAAGTTTTCTGGCCCGGAACGCTGGCGTAGCGGTCCGGGCACCTGGGCTACACTGTAGCCTGACAGCGTGCCGCAGGTTCGAGTCCCGATCCCGACGGTCTTTGCTGCGTGTCACTCTCTCCCCATTTCCTGTCAGCCTAATGTCCTATCGATAATAAAGGCATAAAAAGACCCAAAATAAATCTTTAAAAATAAAAGTTTTCTATGGATGGAAAATCACAGGTACTGTAGGTAGGTTTACTATTACTAACCCTACTATTCAACAGACCTTTGCACACGGGCCCCAAAATGTAAGCTGTTTATTAGCATTTTCAACACATGCTTTTGGATCTGTGGTAGCTGTCGAGGTCCCTGCGGGCTATGGGATCTGTCGTTGTAGTCCCATAGCTCAGATGGACGGATGGGTGGAAATGTGTGTATGGACTAATATCATTTTCAGTGGTAGCGCTATAGTCGTGTAATAGTGCTACTGTTATGAATCACGGATAAGTCACTCACTTAATTCTCTCACGTGGCATAATCCACTATTATGAAACCAATTCATGCCAAGCCAATTTGAGCTGTACTGTGACGGGTCAATTCAATAGCGTATTGTGTGGTGAGGGATAATGGGAAAAAAAGAACAACACAAAACACAAAACAAAAATAAAAAGAGGCCTAAAAATAGCCTGCAGCTCTCTGGCTGCCGTTTTCTCGTGTACATGACTGTTGGCTGAAAGACAAACATTGTGCGATGCTTCCTGAAACCCTCTCAAACACCCATTTATACTTATTACTTTGAAAATTATACCATCAATACCACATGAAGCCATGTCAAATCTCAACGGTTCCTCTTAAGCGGCGTTACCAGAAGAGAGAGACATTCTCTGTATCCTCCTCCCCCTCTCTCCTTCTGCCGCAGCCCTTTGTAGGCAGGGGGAGAGAACCATTTAGAGAGAGAGAGAGAGAGAGAGAGAGAGAGAGAGAGAGAGAGAGAGAGAGAGCTCACCGTGAATCCTTTATTTCAAGAGGACCTCAAATCCTTTGCTCGGGGCAAATGTGACTTTAGAGGAGCCACTCTGAGATTTGGGGCTATTTTTAGGATACGCCTAAACCCTCCTCTCTCCCCCCAAATCCTCTTCACCTCCTTCCTCTCCACCTCCTCTCCCTGGTCTTATTATTCAGTGATTCCTCTCGCCGTTCAAACTCTCACGTCCCTCGTGGCACACATGGGGATTACAGAGACCTCGCAGCTCACCTTAACACCCCTGGATGTGTGTGTGTGTGCCTGCACAGGTGTGTGTGTGTGTGTGTGTATGTGTATGTGTATGTGTATGTGTATGTGTATGTGTGTGTGTGTGTGTGTGTGTGTGTGTGTGTGTGTGTGTGTGTGTGTGTGTACGTGCAGTGAGTATGCGAGTGGACATATGTGTGTGTGTGTGTGTGTGTGTGTGTGTGCACGCGAATCTGTCTGTCTGTCTGTCTGTGTGTGTGTGTGTGTGTGTTTGTGTGTGTGTGCACGCGCGCGAATGTGTCTGTCTGTGTGTGTGTTTGTGTGTAAGTATGTGCAGTGAGTACATGAGTGGACATCTGCGTGCGTGCGTGCGTGCGTGCGTGCGTGCGTGCGTGCGTGCGTGCGTGCGTGCGTGCGTGCGTGCGTGCGTGCGTGCGTGCGTGCGTGCGTGCGTGCGTGCAAATGTGTGTGTGTGTGCAATCTGTGCATGTGTGTATGTGTGTGTGCGGTGAGTACGTGAGTGGGACGTCAGTGTGTCCTGAGAGAGAGAGGAGCTTGATTAAGTCTGACTGACAGGTTTGTCTGCACTATGTGCATGCGTCTGTGCGTTTGTGTATGAGTATGTGTGCGTGCATGAGTCTGTGCATGCATACATGCGTGTGTGCACAGTGTGTGCATGTGTGCAGGGATACACAGTCTACACACGTGTGTGTGTGTGTGTACCGTGGAGATCAACAGGGTGAGTGTTAACACGGAAGAACCGAGCGACTGTAAT
>NC_137620.1:24541976-24556976 GCF_963280865.1 Gymnoscopelus braueri | reverse complement strand
ATCTGGGTTGTTTTAGCGTACATTGTGCTAAACAACGCCAACAGCACCCAACAGTGTCCATTCCACAAAGTATCCTTCAATCTGATTACTGTGGGGTCAGTTACAGCTGCCATTTTCGCTGTAATCGGATTACCTCAATCCCACTACATGTATAGTCCATTACGCCCCCGCCCATCCCCCCCCCCCCCACCCTCAGTAGTATCTATGCCAGCCTCTCTCCCTCCTTCTGTCTGCCCTATCTTTGCCCTTCAGCGCCTACCGGTGTCCAGCCAAAGCCTTGCTCTGTCCCCCCCTACTCCCTCAGCTCTGTTCTGCTGATGGAAGGAGCACTAATATCTGCTTATCTCACTCCCACACTGGGCTCTGACACAGAGGAATATTGGTAATATCTGTCCTGTCCACCACATGCTGAGTCAGGAGAAACGGGAGCCCCCAGGAGAGGGGGGCCAGCAATAAAGGAGAGTCATCTAAGAAAGTACAAGAGAGTGTGACCTGTCATGAAAAGAGACAGTGTGTACTACCGCTGTGTAACAATGCCATGTTATAGTATTATATTTATGCTCAAGAAGAGATAGATAGATAGATAGATAGATAGATAGATAGATAGATAGATAGATAGATAGATAAGATAGATAAGATAGATAGATAGATCAGACAGACAGAAAACTGTATGGTAATCACATAAGGAACTGTATATTGTAATTGCCCATCCATCATTTGAAAAAGCGTTTGAATACTATTACCATATAAGTAGACGGTACAAAATTAACACAAAGTTAAAATGACGGCACATTTTATAGGTTAGAAGTAATTTAAAGGCTTATGGCCTGGCAAAATGACAGGCGATTTTAATGGACTGGACGACCGTTACATTTTACTGATATTGGATGAAGAACTTAACCTAATGCTTTCTATTCTAGCCAAAAAGTGTACATGCTGCATTTTGGAAGTGAGCTCCCAAGATATATTTCCACCACAGCCAGAGTGAGGTTTCTGAGGTTTTCTTTTTTTTTTATGTTGTGAAAGCAGGAGTTTTTGCAGGCATATCTCTCGGTCCCCTTGGTGTGCACTTGTCAGGAACTGCCGTTGGCCATCATGTGACACGCTGTTAGCGACAAGGTGCAGCAAGCCCCTGTACACAATAAAACCTTTTCTACGGTGTAAAACATTTGCATGTAGCCCTGCAAATGCAACATTTTGGACCATGACTCAATGTACTCACCGTGTACTTTCTCAAAATCAGGTTTTACTTTTCGGGGGTTAATCAAACTAATGGATTATAAAATGACGATAATAATAAGGCTTTGTCGGGCGTCTATGCGAACTCAATTGGCCCGTGTTCGGGGGAGGGAAGCTGGGCGGGGCAGGTGATATTGGTCATTGCATGCACTCCTACGGGCTGGGGCGGCACCTGTCAGCAGGGAGTCTTGGGGCGGGAGGAGTAGGACGAAGGCTCTATGTCCTCCCGGTGGGGGCTCCTCACTGGCAGGTGAGTCAGTAGGATACAACAACAGTGACACAACACAGAAATGTGTGTGGGGAGGAATCATTGGCATAACGACTAAATTGGGGAGAAAAAGGGGGTAAAAAATTATTGTCTACCCTACTTTTTTTTATTTTTATAAAATAAAATAAAATAATGAAGTACAAGCTCATAACCTGTCGCAATGCATCGCGTTGTGGGCTTGTAGACCGGCTATTTTTGCTATGTTCGCATGACGCCGCTGTACGACAAAGCATTAAACATAACCTAAAGTGGTTAATCAGACTATAATCAATCGCAAAGAAGATAATAGGCTCTATGCACAGCAGCCATATTGGAAGGAAATTGGGCCTCTTCTTACTTCCTTCAAAGGTGTTACCAATGATACTAATGAAGGCTCTGTTCCATTCTGGTCAGGGTGCTGATATTGTGCATGTTGGCTCACTAGAAACACTCCATTTTGGTTCCCAAATGGCCCCTTATGGTGGGTGTGTAACTCTGAGAGTGTACAAATGGAACCAAATGGATCCATTTGGTTCCATTTGTACACTCTCAGAGTTATGGGGGTCCTTGAAAATAAGACAACCACTGTGCTACACTAAATGGAACGGAGCCTTAAAGTAATACTAGGTAACGTTTTCAACAAAACTAAAGTTAAATTGTATATCTTTTGCGAGTGGCAAAAGTTTCACAACACCCACTCCGTGAATTTCACCCCCGGAAGCCTTTTATTTATATATTTTCTATTGAAAGTGGACTGGGGGGACATTCCCGGGGAAATGACGTTCCTGGCCAACGTCATGACGTCGTGGCCGACGTCCCCAGGAACTACCGCAACGGTTTCCTGTTTGGCCAGGAACTACCGCGCTATAACAAAAAGGAACCTCACGCTGATGTTAAGATAATGTAGGATTGGAAGATCGAAAAAGAACAGAAAAAGAAAGCACAGCTCATGGTAACTAATGCTCCACTGGCTAAGAGAAACGATCCGTAGATAGTATAAAACAATTAAAAGATCGCTTTTTGAAACGCTTCCGGCTTCCGGTGAAAACGAATGGAATTCTGGGTAATCGAGGATTACGGAAATTGTATGCAGTGACGGTAGTGACCAGCAGAGGTTGCTAAAAATCGTTATTTGGGATTCTGCATTGTATTACTTTAATTAGTATTATTGGTAACACCTGTGAAGGAAGTAAGGAAGGGGCCCAATTCATTCCCAATATGGCTGCTGTGCATGGAGCCTATTGATAGTTGCAGCCCTAGTTCCCCCCAGTCAACCTGTTCTCTCTCTCACGCTCCATCTTTCAATCTCTCTCTATCTCTCTCCCTCTCTCTCTCTGTTCCAGTTTGACAGTGGGGTCAAAAAGCACCTGAAACTGACCCTATAGCTTTCTGTTCTTCCACCAAGTGCCGTATCACCCTAAAGTGCCCAGGCTCTGCCCACCGGGCCCTCACACTGCTCTCTCCATGGGTCCTTAGCAGAGGACCTTACAGGTCAATCACTATCATCTTTACATGAGGAGGTAAGTGGTCACCGATGGCTAATTGACCACGAGGAGGCAATGTTGTTGACACCCAGCCACTCTGACTGTGACTCCCAACCGCATGTGAGGATCATCAGCTTGGCGGTCAAGAGCAGGGAAGGAGTTGTTGTGTGACTGTGTGTGTGTGTGTGTGTGTGTGTGTGTTAGGGCTGTCAGAATGAATTTCACTATTCGAAAATAATTCGAATGTGAAAAAAAATTATAATATTCGAATGCTAAAATTGCCATTCGAATATAGAAAAATATATTTAATTAAAACATTTTTATTTATTTTTCCTGACCTACCAATGCGAAAACAAATGCTTTCATCATGTTTCTCCCTATAAACGTCACTTGTTTATAGTAACAGAGAAAGTTACGTTTTAAAAAGTTACGTTTAAAAAAAATAATAATAATAATTTAATTATAAATTATATAACATATTCGAAAATATTTGAATATTAAAAATAATAAAGCATTGAAATTCGAATGGGATTATAGAGGAGAACTGACAGCCCTAGTGTGTGTGTGTGTGTGTGTGTAAGGAGGATATTTTGGGGGATATCAAACATTCATTAGTGTGAGCAGGTGGTTGTTAATGTGTTTGTTTACTCATGCAGAAAGATGCATGAATGTATTTGTGGGAAAACAGCAGATAGAGCTTGTGTGAGTCTAAGTATAACTCACGCTTTAGAAATGGGTGAAAATTGTCATCCTAAAATGTTGATGTGTCCTTACAGGTATAATGATACCAACAACATGTGTGCTCTATCTGTTGCCAGGGCTGAACACCCATGTGCTTCAGTAAATGAAGAGACTGGAAGTTGGCAGTGGCACTGGTCCCAGGTCCCCGAGAGCCCTTCACCCACGACATAGTAAATCACTTGAGGAGCACAAGCACTTTACAAACATCTGTTTTAGAAAGCCCCACTCATTCATCACACCTTTTACCATTTTATCTTCATTTGTTTATGTTTTAACCTTTATTTAACCACTATACCCTCTAGAATTAGTAAACTGGACCCGAGTTAGGTCTGTATTGGACCACTTTTCTTTTTTCTATCTACACCAAATCTCTTCACTAAAATTAATAAAGCTATTTTGGCTATTTTGGGCTAATGTTCTGCCCAGAATATGGATGCTGGTCTTTCCAACTGTGGCCTGGCAGCAGGGGAAGACCAAGATGTTTCCCAAGTCAGACACGAAGACAAGCGCTTCGTGTGAGAACGCACGTGAACCTTGTCAGGAAATCAAAAGCTTGAAATAGGAAATAAAATAAAAATAACAGCTGGGTGTGCACTGCAGGGACTATTCTGACCTTGGACACACACACACACACACACACACACACACACACACACACACACACACACACACACACACACACAGCTTCCACCGCGAGTCATGAGTTGTGAAAAAACACCTGTTTTTGCGAGCGGAGGTGTGACTTTGTCATCCCGCTATGTTCCATGTCATCGCTGCATGTCATCGCCCCTAATCTTGTTGGCGTTATGTGTGAACGCGCGTGCACACGCGTGTAATGTGCGTGCATGCGTGCGTGCATGGCGTGCCGTGCAGCGCAGTGTACTAATAGAAACACTGTGAGCTCTGCTCGACGCACGTGCGCACTATGCTGCATGTTCATGCTGGCATCACATTAGTACAGTCGTGTGTGTGTGTGTGTGTGTGTGTGTGTGTGTGTGTGTGTGTGTGTGTGTGTGTGTGTGTGTGTGTGTGTGTGTGTGTGTGTGTGTGTGGTATTGCATTAAGTCAGTAAAGCAGCAGACTGCAGGGTCATATTTAGCGGCGCCAGCTCTCTGAGCACCGACCCCACTGGGGCCGTCCAATCCAGAAGTCATAAACACCGAACACTGACCAATAACTTTAATAGACTGGAGCCACACAGAGCCCAGAGACTCGTTAAAAAGGAAGGAGGAAAAAAAAGGATAGACTGGACAATTAAATATTACTGCTAATAAAAGTGTAATGATAAAGTATATACACCTTGACGATATGGGCCTGCGGAGTGCACCGCACACCGGTTAATTATTAAGACCTGAGGCCGATTCTACGAATGCCTTCTAAATCAGCAGTTCTCACACTTTCAAGATGTTTAATTTTTTTTACAAAATAGCAGATGACCAAGCTCGAGCTTGTATATCTGCTACTTTTTTTGAATAGCCAACGCTAAAACCTAAAATGCCAGAGACGCTTTCCCGGTTTTAACGGGTCAACCCTGTTAATAATGTGTTAATAGTTATTAACAATATAAACCCTAGCGTCCCTATTCTGGGCGTGTTTGTAGACTGTCTGTTTCCGACGAAGAGAGGTGTAAAGGGGAAAAGGATAATATAGCCCTGGGGGATCCGGGGCCAACAAAAGGTAATAGGTTTTAAGCAGTGTCATGTGTATTGTACAGTAAGTGTATGTACTGTGTGTGTGTGTGTGTGTGTGTGTGTGTGTGTGTGTGTGTGTGTGTGTGTGTGTGTGTGTGTGTGTGTGTGTGTGTGTGTGTGTGTGTGTGTGTGTGTGTGTGTGTGTGTGTGTGTGTGTGTGTGGTTGAGGGACAATGTCGGGGAAGGGTGTCTTTCAGTTGTTTAGTGCACGCGCTCGCCCTCGTGCGCGGCCTGATGCTTTGTGAACGTGCCATCTGGGAAGCCAGAGGAAGTGAGTGTAGGCACAAGTACATTTTTGCATCAGGCAGGTGTAGGGGTGGAACATTTGCAAAAACAGAACTCGGTGTCAAGGTTGGTTTTGTTTTCGCTCTACCAAGGAGAGAGAGAGAGAATGGCACAGTGCCTACTTTGCAAGCATACGGTTGAATGCTAAAGCAGTGGTTTTATAAATGTCGGGGGACGAGGGCCTTCCTGGGGGGGGGGGCTGCCTGGGACCGCCAAGGGAAGAATTATATATTAAAAAATATATAATAAAAAATGTAATCATAATAATAAACTAATTCCAATTCAAATTAAATTCATAAGAGTGTTGGTATTCCTATTTCGGGCATGTCATTCCCAAAGTTTTTCAAACATGTTTGAAAATAGCAAAATTGCAGATCTACCGTACACGCTCACAATGCGACGGCACACTGCAACTCATTGTGAGCTTGAAGATTGGCTATTTTTGCAATTAAATAGAAACATTTAAGTCTATTTTTTCACAATAGAGGTGGGGGGGGGGGGCTGCAGCCAGAGAATATATGTCTATTTGAGGGTTCTTGGCAGGGTAAAGTTTGGAAACCCTGGTCTGAACATGGATGCCACATACTACTAATACCAGGTCTGACTCATGTGTGACTGCAGCACTTTGGACAGCGTAATGCCAAGGACAAACTGTACAGCAGACGTTCTCAAACTTCTTGCCGCGGACCCCATTTGAAAAGATTGCTAGGGACCCCCCAATAAAGATTTGTGTTGTTAAAATGTTTTTGAAACATGTTTTTGACAATGTGTTGCACCGCCACGCATTGCGAGCTTGTAGATTGGCCATTTTCAAATAGCCGATGGGTTAAAGTGGTGAAACTTATTTTGATGCTATATTAACTCATTTTGCCAGGGACCCCCTGGAACCCCCTCAAAGACCGCCGGGGGTCCTAAGACCCGACTTTGAGAACCAGTACAGTACAGTACCTGGCACCATCCTGCTCATAAGCCCATAGCTGTCTGCACGTCCATAAAAACTATGCATGACCCGCTTATCATGAGCGCGCTGTTCCACTCTATTAATATTAAAAATGCTTCTGTAGGGACATTTTTCTTGGGTGTCAATAAAATGCCAGAGGAGGTGGTGCCATTTTCTGTCTTTGATGGAGTAGACGCAGGGGGGGGAAATGCAACCGGGATGTGAGACGGAAAAAACTACCCACGAGCCGATGAGTGATGGCAGAAATTATCAGTGGAGTAAAGTAACTAAGTACATTTACTGAAGTACTGTACTTAAGTACAATTTTGAGGTACTTTTACTTTACTAGAGTATTTCCAATTTTCAGTACTTTTACTCCACTACATCTCAGAGGCAAATATTGTACTTTTACTCCACTACAATTAATTGAAAACTTTAGTTACTAGTTACTTTGCAGATATAAATTATTACATTATAAAACATACATTAATCACTTTAGCCATATTTTATACCTAGGCCATTTGAAAATAGCCGATCTACAAGCTCACGCGACGCGTTATGAGCTTGTAGATCTGCTATTTTCAAACATTTTAGTACTTTTACTTTTGGTACTTTAAGTACATTTTGATGCCAATACTTTTTTACTTTTACTCAAGTAAATTTTTAATTCTGGACTTTTACTTGTAACAGAGTATTTCTATATTGCAGTATTCATGCTTAAATAATATAGCATCACAATCATTTTAACCACTTTATCCATTTATATGTTGGCACAAATAGCAGATTCACAAGCTCACAGAAAATGGGGTTCCGCAGCCAAATACATATCAATGTGTTGGTCCTTGACACGAAAAAGTTTGAGAACTACTGGTTTAGAAGAATCTCTAGCCATGTAAAAAGAGGGGGAAAAGCACTCTTAGACTCACACGACAACGTGGGCCGAGGTGACTTTGCGAATGGGGTTTAAATCTGAAATGACTTTGCATCGCAACAGCACTGAAGCGATGCAAAATCATTTCAGATTTAAACAGCCGACACAGTGATGTGGAGTGATGCTAGCGGCGGCGATGATATCAGTTCCAGCCTGACTATACTGCACAGCAAACATCAAATGTGGGGCTTTCACATGACAAAACTCTGCAAGAAAGCGTGACCAGGTTGACTGTCAAAATAATCGCCACGGCTGTGCATCCAGTTCTCTATTGTGGGAGATGAGGGCTTCACAAAGCTTATGGCTTATGTCAAAGTAGGATACATGATGCAGAGATAATAAAAAAAAAAAACAGGAATTGCAAGACTTGACAAACTGTATTCTGAATACAGCTCATGAATAGAGAGAATGAGGCAACCATGGGTACTCACCGGAGCCGTAATAGTCAAAAACGTTTTTTTTAAAGTTAAAGGTGCTCCTGGATCAGACGGCATCAGCCAGATTATTAAAGATAATTAAACACTTAGACAAAGGATTGTCTAAGTGGAATGGTGCCTCAAAGACGCAACCAAATTCAAGCCCACAGCGCCCAGGAGGACACCATCCTACGGGTGGAGTGTGCCCAGACTCAGGCGTCACTGGTACTCCTGCCTGCTGGATCACTTCTGTGATCCAGTGGGACAGTCTAGCCTTTGACGGTGTCTACCCAAGCACTTTTTTGTGCCCGGGATCTCCTGTTTTTTTAACAACTCATGAATACAACTAAATGCCTATTTTTCCCCACTGTTTAAACAATTAACCAATCCGGGAACGCATCCGTGTCATTTTAGATGTCTTTGGCTATTCAAAAATAACAGATATACAAGCTCATGGCGCGACACACATTTGTAACTCAAATCTTTGCTTCTGGGGGGGGGGGGGGGGGGGTTCCTGGAACAAAATATTTTGAGATGGGGGTCCGTGGCCAAATACTTATAACGTTGGGGTTCCTTGAAACGACCAAGTGTGAGCACCACTGATATAGCAACATACGTTTTTTTCAGAAACCAGTTGACGATTTAGAAGACATTAAGTAGATGCGTTCCCAGATTGAATGGGTTAAGTGATTTGGCCAATTTCAGTTCCCCAGTTGCCACTCAGACTGGGTGTACAGCGCACTGAACAGCTTTGGCCGAGCATGTTGGGACACTCCTCTTCATCTGCTATCACTTCCTCCCTCTCTGTCTGTCTGCATCCGGTCAATCTGTAACTGGCACCGTGCGAGCGTACCGTTTCCCCCCGTGTGTCCCCCGGGGGACAAACCCACAATATGGCCCAAATTGATCAGGCCAGTGCCACGTAATGAGACTAAATGAAGAGGACCGGCTCCCGTTTTGGCTGATGGGCTGCCAGGCGCTTGGCCAGTGATCTCGCGGCCCCGGCGACGAGGGACAGGTATCGACCCGGGCCACGGACTTTGCTGCCCACCCCGGCTAACAAACGAAAAAGAAGTAAAACGACAAATTCCCCCACTTGCTGATGGGCCCTGGCTGGGAGGAGGGATAGTCGGGAGACAAATTCAGCGCTGTCATTTTCAGGGGGGGGGAAACAGAGCGCGCCGATGGAGAAAAAAGATAATAGCATCGTGCGGTGGGCATTTGTCCAACGAACCGGTGTGTTGATGTCTCCCTGCTCTAATTCAATGTGTTGTATTTGTGTGTCATTGCTCTGGAATCATGTGGGTTTTTATGTATAATCCCTGATCCTCCGTTTTTCCGTTCTTTAACCGTGTCGCTTTAACCATGCAAATGTTACTGTGTTTTATATACCAACCTGCTGCTTTTTTTTATATCGTCTCTGTCGGGTGGAAACCTCATATGTCCAAAACAGTAACAGATTAAAATTTAAAAAAATAGCAAGAGTAGCAGATCCACTAGCTCAAATAGAGCTGGCAGATCTGCTACTTTTGATACTTTTTTGAGTGGCGCTGTAGTATGATCAAGTAGGGCGCTAATTTACGAAATAAACACACAAGTTTGAATATGGAGATAGGAGGTTTCTGCCCGACAGAGACGATTATGTTTTCCACCCACACAAGAAGCAATTTCTGCCTTCCATAGTGTCCTCTATCCATAGAAAATGTTTAATAATGCACTGTGAGTAGGTACGGTATATTCCATTCACTGTGTGCCTTCCTTTTATTTGTTCGGTGTTCTGTGTCCCGTACGTCTTTGTTCTCTCTTTTCCCTCTTCTAACTCTCCCCGTAACTGCAGTGTGAAGAGCTTGCACACAAAAAAATATATATTAACCACTCTTTTAACACCTGCAATGGTGTGATGTGAAAATAAAGTAGATTGTGATTGTGATGAAGTCTGTCAGGTCCTGTCTGCGTCTCTGTGATGAAACATCCTGTACCCTGAAACTGAGATCACACACTGCTTACAGCTTATGGTAGGCAGTGGTGGAAGTAGTCAATTTATTTTACTCAAAAGGGATATTTCACTTTCAAACATGTTTGGGGTCATTTAAACGTCTTTTTTTGTGAGCACCCCAGACAGTTTTTTTAAATTGCTTAATTCAGTATTTAGATATTTGATATTCATTTTATCAGACCCTTTGCAACCCTATGCAAACTTCCTATAGGCTGCAACTGTATCGCTACTCATGCCGTGTGGGCGAAGATACAGAACCTTGAAGTGGGAAAATGTTCGTTTTTAGGAGGAGATTTGTCCCGTCAGCCATTGCAGCATTTAACAAACTGCCTCGCCGATAGGATGTTTTTTTGTTTATAGTGTGGACTGAGGTAGAAATTATATGGTTGCTTATATCTGACCTTTATATTTTACCGTCACTTGTAATAATTATACAATACATTATATTTGGTAGCTTGTAAGAGCCTGCATGTCTCCACTAGGCCTGACAGCTATTGTTTTGATTGTTGTTCAGCTCGTCCTTGAAGCAGCTACAGTATAACAATGGTCTAATCCATGCGCCTCTTGGCAGAACTACCGTACCACCGACATGAGTGTTATCGCACTTCTCCCCATGATATCACGTACATAATAACAATCACCACCTAGAATATTGTCTCGACTCCTATTGCCAGAATTCCCACGACAGGACAGTATTGATATTCAGTGTATTCAATTCTTATTTTAAACTTGGTCTCAGTAAAAAAAGGAACATCTCAGTATGGTGACTGACAGGGCATAAATTATGTTTTTTTAATGTTTTAGCAAATTCCACACAAACAACCATAAAGGCGGAACCAGGGTAGAACAAGGTTTAGAAGGAGTCTGCTGGTTAGTCAGTCAATCAGACAAATCAGAGGGCTGACAATGGGTCAATTCATTGGATAACAAACACAGAGCCTAGGGAAAGCAGAGACCAACGTGGGTGATGGTGTCTGACTCATGCAATGTTTGTTTGTTTGTTTTGAGCCGTTCTGCACCTAAACGAGTAGCATGACGTGCCAAACGGAGAGTGCCACTGACTCAGTGCAAGGTCAACAGCATCATAATACAACAAGTCGTAGGTGGTGCATTTTTCTCACAGAAACCAGATATGGGGTGGCGGCCCTCTGTGAGTGCATGGATTAAAGCTAAATAAAATCCCACGACTGACACAATGTGTATGGTCAGGCCTTACTAAGTGATTTGTGAAACAGTGTGAAAGGTGCCCCCCCCCCCCCCCACAAACTAGCGCTGTTTCCAAAACAATGAACACAATATGTAAGATTATGATGTCGGTAGCGCTGTCGCCTCACAGCTAGAAGGTCCTGGGTTCGATTCCCGCCGGGGACGCTGTGGGCGTGTTCTCTCCTCCGCGTCATCAGTGTGTATATCTATATTTCTGAGGAAATGTGGAATAAGTCAAGACATTTTTTTTCTAACACAAATCTTCTCTTATGGAGGTCTCTGGCACAAAATCATTTCAGATGGGGGCCGTGGGCCAAATACATATCGATATGGGTGCCCTTGACAAGGAAATGTTTGAGAACCAGTGCCTTAGAGCAGCAGTTCTCAACCGGTGGTCCAGGTACGTTTACATTTTACGCTCTCAAGAGTTAAATTATTGTTAAACATCTGCATTACTTAATTTATAAGAAGTCTACACAATTAGAGAATGTAGAAGAATTGTTATTTTGACAAAATCTTATCCGACGATAACAGAATATTCATAAGTCTTGGGGTCTGAGAGGCTAAATCTCATCAAACTATGGTCCGTGGCTCAAATGCCGAATAAATAATGGACCTTGCTATGAAAAAGGTTGAGAACCGCTGCCATAGAGTCTTATTTCTGTGGTGTGCGACTTTGAGATGGGGTGGTGGAGGATGCCTGGTGGGTAGGAGGTGGGGGAGATGGGATCGAGTTCACAAATATTGACTGAGCTGTCCAAGGGCAGAGGGGTTTGTAAACTCTTAAAATTGACTGGTTTGCCCCGTTGAAAGGCGTGAAATAAATCTGCACTCTAGACAAACAAAAGGAAATTGTTGAACATTGTGTCCTAAGCTACAGCTCAGCGTGCACCACGGGAGCTCGGTTTGCACATTTGTGTAGAAAGGCTTCTTGTCTTTAGCGGCTTCTAAAGAGGAGCCGCGAGTATGGCAATAATAATCTGTTTGATGACAAATATTATTTCAGTGCACACTATGCTGTGATAGTGTATTTGGTATGGTATGATGTTTTTAGAGGATCTCATCATGAAAATATATATATATATATTTTTTTAACTCAAATGGAACCACTGAACATACGTTTGGGGGATTTAGAAGACATTCGAAGAATCCCCAGTTAAAATGTTCGTTAAAATATATATTTGCGCAAACTTTCACGATTAAAAAATATATATATATATATTTCAGTGCACACTAAGCTGTGATAGTGTATTTGGCATGGTATGATGTTTTTAGAGGATCTCATCATGAACTCTTCACATACTTATTTTTGTTTGTTTGTTTGTTTCTCCCTCCTTATTTGTTATTGCTATTATTTGCCAGCCGCCCAGAATGCGGGTTGACTGTATCCGTCTGTCTCTCTGCATCTCCGTCGCCACAAAAGTAGACCAATCACAGTGAACCACACAGCTCAGCTGATGCTGCTATGCCAATCACAGCTCACCTCACACGGCCACCCGCATACTAGCCTGGGATCAATACCATTTTCGGGTTTCTGATCCAGTCGGAGCGGACATAACTTTACGTCATCAGGCAGCCAGGACCAACGACCGGAACCACGGAAGCCGTGCACCTCCAAAATGATTCCACTAGTTTAAAACTTGTTTAGTTTGGTATAATCATTTTGTTTCTTTTGGTATAATAATCGTTTGGTATGTCCATTTCCTATTCTAACTCATGGCGCGACTAGCGAGACTAAACTAATTTATTTGCATTATGTGCAAATCAATGCGACGCCAACCGGAACCAACCACGATTCTTGTTTTCTTTCCTTTTTTCTAAACCGGATCACACAGCTAGTTTAAGAACGAATACCAGGCTTTCCTCCGAGGTGGAAAGTCTGGTGACACGAGGTTACCAGCATACAACAAACAACACAACCAAGCTCTCATTAGCACATCGTCGGTGCTTCATTCACAAACTGCTCAGCCAGTAACTTGCTTATCGATAGCTACAGATTGCACAGGGAAGCTGTGCTATTATTTGACTCTGTATCTTGTTATATAATCCCTATCAGGAAAAAAAATAAAAGCACTGCAGAATTCATCAGAAATATCAGATGCCACTCAGTTCACGATATTACTTTACAATGCGTGTTAGTTAACCATCTCAAAAGATTTTTTTTCCAGGGTCCCCCAGAAGCAAAGATTTGAGTTATAAATGTTTACTTTAAAAAAAGATACATATTCAAAGATTTGTCACACATTTTCAGGATTTCTCAAAAATAGCAGATCTACATAGGCACAAAGTGGCACACTATGCGCTTGTATATCTGCATGTATATCTGCTATTTTTGAATAGCCAACCAATGTGTTATATATACAGGAGGTATATAGCTAAAATCTAATATGACACAGATGCTTTCCCGGTTTTAATGAGTTAAATTTGTATTTTTTCTCCCGTCTGAAATGTTAAAATTCAACACATGCCTCAGTTTGTCTCCACACAATGGCAGTGAGCACGGAACAAGACAAAAGATCCAATGTCACCTAATGGCTGCATAACACTGGGCTAGAGTCTATTTTAACGGTTGTTTTGGATAACCATTACTCCTTTAATAACGTGACATATACATCGACTGCTACAAGGGACTGTACATTTCATCGTCCATAACTATGCTTGTTACACTGCATCTTAACAGCACCCTCCAGACACAGCACTGACCCCCACTGGTTTATTAGAGGGCAGGCCAAGCTTGTATAACACGTCTCGGTGGGTGAGGTTACGTTATTACTGGCGCTCGGGTTGTGCTGGTGGGGGTAAAACGCCTGTCCATCATCACAGAGTCTAGGGGTTCGAATCCACCGCGGTGCTTCCAGCTTGCCGAGCATCTATACAAACACAATTAGCCATGTTGTTTTGCCAGCACCTGACTGGCAGGTGAGCCAATAGGGTGAAAATTAAATTGTACTGTGATGTATCTCGACGACGCTGAAAACGAGGGCAACCTCAATGTCCTTCGAGAATAAATAAAGGTTTGAAATTAAATGAAATGGGTTCAATAGCAGTGGCGAACCAAGGCAACGTGTGGGAAGGGTTAATTCGCGACTAAACGACTAAATTGGGAGAGAAAATTTTGATTAAGAATACTTGGCTATTCTAAAAAAAAGAAAGAAGAAAAGGTCATGTTGTTTCAGTGGTTTCTAACAGAATGTGTGAGAACCTACTTGCGTGGTTGTGATTCTTTACAGAGATTGTAAGGCTGTGTCTGAAACGTGGACCTGCTGCTCAAGGACGACGCTGCCACGGGCCTATAAACCACTGCTGTGTCTATGTGTGTTTATGTGTGGTTTATGTGTGTGTGTGGGGGGGGGGTTAGAGGCTGTACAGAGAGCTCGTAAACAAGAGGCGAACGCAGGTAGAGGCAGGACCCCGACCGGATCAATGCCTTCAAAGTCTATGGTTTGTGCGTGTGTGTGTGCGTGCGTGTGTGCGTGCGTGCGTGTGCGCGTGCGCATGCACGTGCGTGTGCATGTGCGTGAGAGACAGATCTCTGGATCAATCCATGAGGGAGAAAGAGGTTGACGGACTAACGACGCATCCTCCGTTTTCATCAATCATTCTCCCTCCCTCTCTCTCTCTGTCTCTCTCTCGCTTGCTCTCTTTCCTCCTCTCATCCTCCCCCTCTCTCTCTCTCCCGCTCTTTCCTCCTCTCATCGTCCATCTGTCCTCTCTCTGTGTTGCAAACTCTACTTCCATCCCGCTCTTTTCTCTCTCGTCGATTAGCGTTCTCTTTTCTCTCTCCAGTTCTCCATCTCTTCTTTCAACCTCTTCCTCTGGCGCTT
>NC_137620.1:24415543-24541776 GCF_963280865.1 Gymnoscopelus braueri | reverse complement strand
ACGCCAGCCACCCTCCGAAAAAAACCATTTAGGTTGTTATCGGACAAGCGCCGCGGCACCTATCGTGATGGTTCACCTGCGGATAAGCGGGTACGTGTGCTTATCTCCGCCACCGCGCCGCTCTTACAAGGGCGTGTCATGCAAAACACATGTTCACGACTCAGATAAAGCCATTTCAATAACAGAGAGGATCGAGTTGTTATACATGATCATTTTATTGAATGGAACATTGTAGGCAATTATTCAATAAGCATTATAAACATTTTGGCGATTAGACTCCGTTAACATTTATCGTACATATGCAACATACATATGTATAGGATATGCTTAATAGGGAGAACCCCCCCCTGTACATGAGTATGAAATATGATTAAGGGGAGAATTCCGGGAGTCTAGACGCTGGTGGTGGCAGTGCGGAGACGAGACCCTCCTTCCTTCTTAACTCTAGGCGCTAGAGACAAGGTGGAGTTCGGGGATGGAGGTGGGTTGCTTGCTGCATGCTGGAAAGAGAATGACCAGTGTGAGAGGCAGTGATATTTAAAGGCGGAGTCCAACCGCCTGATTGGCTGACTGCAGATTGACTGCAGGTTGGCAGATTGGCTGCAGAGCATATGAACAACTCTAGATCTCCTTTATTGAATTTGCGCTGTGAGCTACATTTCAATAACAGAGAGGATCGAGTTGTTATACATGATCATTTTATTGAATGGAACATTGTAGGCAATTATTCAATAAGCATTATAAACATTTTGGCGATTAGACTCCGTTAACATTTATCGTACATATGCAACATACATATGTATAGGATATGCTTAATAGGGAGAACCCCCCAAAACATCTTACCGTGGCTAGGTGAGGCCTGAATGAAACAGAATAACCTGTTGATTCCTGACCTTCGGGAGTCCTAAGCGATGTCCGCTGCTGTGCGGTGCCCCACCGCGACTAGGATCAAGGACGGCTCGTGATGAAGAACTGCATATGTTCTTGAGCCGTGATTGAGTGTTAAGCAGGGAGTGACACCAGATTTTGAGACGGCAAGAAAGGCTAGAGGCCTTCAAGGCGACTTAATGACGTGAGAAACCGCCACCACCAGCTATATGTCGCTGACGATGGAAACCGTCAGCGGTTCTTAAGCATGTTAAGCTTAAGCAGATGAACTGATCTTAGGCATGTTAAAGTGTTTTAGCTGATAACAGAACAGGATAAATAACGAGGCAAGGCAGGGACAGAAGAACACCAATCCATGGGGAGGAGAGGTGAAGTTATTTACAATGCTGAAGTATTCCTATTGAAAAAGGGATGGCCAGAATTCACTGAAGATATGGGATAATCCGCTATAGAGATACGTGTCTATCTATGTGTTCAACAGGCCTGATGAATGCAGAAACCTGTTGATTCCTGAACTTCAGGAGTCCTAGACGGTGTCCTAAAGCGATGTCCACTGCTGTGCCGCATCGCGAGTAGGAGCGAAAAGGACATTCTATCCATTCCTTTTTAAATAGATCTGATGAATATATATAGTTGTGTGAAAAATCTATGTGTAACAGCATCTTGCTGTGGACCTCGGCATTTCATTATTTAACTATACTAAAATAATGCAGCATGCATCTTAAAAGAGGTCATCCTACAATTAATGAGAATGAAGTCTACTACCATGTGTAACGGCAGCGTGCTGCAGACCTTTCCTAACCGCACAGATAAGAGGGATGCAGCATGCATCCGTATATAATCCGCTATAGTGATACATGTAGCTTAGCGAAATAAGTTGGAGCAATTCCTGACGCCGACTGGCAGATACCCATCAGGGGTGGTTGCTTGGTCGCTGACTGAAAGGAGAATGAGAGGTTAGAAGCAGTGATATCCTAAAACATGTAGCTTGATGTTAAAGTAGTCATTCCTGAGATGCTTGCTGACTGAGAAATGACAGATTAGATGCAGTGATATTTTGTGGACTTGCAGTGGAAGTGGAAAAGTACTTGCATTACACAGATCGTCAACATGGCTCGTCTGTCTCGGGATTAGCGAGTCCTAAGCGCCACTGACACTTAAACGTACTTATCCGTTGACATGACCTTTATCCAGCAGTACATGCATATAAATATTTTTAACACAATCCTACTATGATTCTACGAAGCTCTGTAGAGCGAGGTGAGGCCAAGTTCGGACCTGCCCTGTTCTCCTCAGTGGCTGGAGCAATTGATCTGAAGTTGAACGCGGCCATTGACCATTACCATGAGCGTGGAACTGCGAAGCCCGTTTTTCGATTTCGCCAATTCTCGGCTGTTTAGAGTTTGTGAGAAATATGATGCCATGGTTACGGGGCTGCCCAGCTATGGGACGAACTGCCTCCCGTGTTGCCAGATCGTGTGCGCATATCCCTCCACGGATGTGTCGACTGGGTGCGGACTAGATTATTATAATTCTAACAGCACTATAATTTCCCTCCATTTGATAAAATGAAACCCAGTCGCTGACTGCAGATAGGAAGCAGAGCCCTATTGATTAGGGGTGCTCGTTTAGTGACGTAGATGATGCGAGGTGCTACGGGCATGAAGTATCAGATCTTCTTTATTGAAATTGCACTTGGAGCTACGTTTCAATAAAGAGAGATCATGCTGCTTGATACAGTGCATTATATAAAATGTACAGGTTATGGCGATTAGACTCCATTTGCATTTTAATCGAGCAGATTAGGAATAGGAGAGAAAGCCCCAAAATAAGGAGAGTTAGGTTTAAGGGGAAAACACCGTGAAGACAGAAACGAACAGCGAGTGATGGGCTAGAGAAGCCCAGACATGAGATGACACTTAGCGAGGAAATGAGCGTGGCCGGAGCCCGCAACGGCAGAAGCCAGGGAAAATTTAGCCAGCAATGGAAGGCTAAGGAGATGCGTGGCCACCGCGGCCTTTAGAACGACAAGAGAGTCAGTGCGAGCCGGCAAGAAGTCAGCGCGGTTAGCTGTTTTCTTCTTTCAGCTCTTTAGAACGACAAGAGAGTCAGTGCGAGCCGGCAAGAAGTCAGCGCGGCTAGCTGTTTTCTTCTTTCAGCTCGATTGGCAGTTTGCTTGAGAAGTCAGCGCGGCAAGCTGTTTTCTTCTCTCAGAAGTCAGCGCTTCTCTTAGCTCGATTGCCTGATTGCTCGAGAAGTCAGCGCGGTTAGCTGTTTTCTTCTCTCGCAGTCAGCGCAATAGGCTGCCGGCACAGCGGCCGTTTGCAAGTCAATTGAAGTCAGCGCGATTAGCTGTTTTCTTCTCTTGAAGTCAGCACGTTTGACTGCAGTCAGCACGTTTGACGCTTGCACATGAAGCCGTGTTGGCAGCATGACGCCGCGGTTGGCGATTTGAAATTAGAGGTGAAAGAGAAATTAGAGGGCCATCGCGGCTCATAGACTGACCCATTTTGTCAGGTGAAATTTAGCCAGTACTGGAAGGCTAAAGCTACTAGAAATAGCATAGACTGCTTTTACGCCAAATACAATGTAGTCGCCAAGGAGGCTTAAGCTACTAGAAATAGAAAAGACCCTTTGAGTCAGGAGAAATTTAGCCAGCAATGGCCATGTAGTAATGAAAGAGAAAAGGAAAATAAATGGCCTGCTAGGCCAGCAGGAACGGCACTTAAGCATTAACATTGTGATGATGGCAGCAATTTAGTACGGCAACTTTAGCATTAACGTGAAGATTTGAGACGATGCAGCCATTTAGTACAGCAACATTAGCATTAACATGATGAAAATAGCATTAGCTGTATTGGCAAGTAGTCGGCCGTGTTAGCGGGCTCATAACTAACCTTGATTTAACAGCGGTTGAAGCATGAGCTGAAGCTGTAGTAGCAATGCAGTCGGCAGTGTTAGCAGAATCGTGACTGCCTGCTTTAGGGATTTAGCAGACGTGAAGCAGCAGGCTGAGTAAAAGTTGCGTTAGCTCATAGCAGCACAGATGAAATAGCATAGCTGTAATTCTTAGCAGACATGTTAACAGCAGTTGAGTGATGGTAGCATTAGCTGTAATGATAGCCGACCTGATAGCAGCAGGCTGAGTAAAATTTGCATTAGCTCATAGCAGCAGCTGTTGAAATAGCATGGTTGAAATGCTTAGCATACGTGATAGCAGCAGTTTGAGTATGAGTAGCATTAGCTGTAAAAATTTATGATAGCAGCAGTTTGAGTATGATTAGCTGTAGTTGCGATGCAGTTGGGAGCATTTAGCGGACTCATGGCTGACCTTGAGTTTGCAGTAATAAAACAAATAGCATTAGTAGTAGCAAGCAATTTAGAAGCATGGACATGATAGCTCAATTTCCAGCACGCAGCGATGGTTTGCTCTCATCTATCCATCCTAAAGCTGAAATGCAGAGAGCAGCATGAGCAGACCCATTACTAACCTTGTGGTAGCAACGGTTGAAGTAGTATAGTTGAAAAGTTTTGGACATGATGGCAGCAGACTGATTAAGAGTGGCATTAGCTGAAGCTGTAGTTGTAATGCGGTTTAGACTGACCCTTTAAGTCAGATGAAATCTGGCTCATGACTGCAGCAGTTGACATTGCGTAGTTGACATGATTAACAATAGCCTGAGAAAAGGTACCATTAGCTGTGATGATTAGCAGTTATGTTAACAGCAATTTGAAAAGTTGGCATTAGCAGTAATCATTGCAGACATGAGTTAGCATTAGCTGTAGCAGCAGTAGTGAGAGCAGTCAGCATTAGCTGAGTCATTATAGCATTCATGATAGCCTCACAAACTGTTGAAAGCAGGGCTGGAATGAAGGCAGCCATTGCACCTAGAAGGTGTGTGGCCAGATTGTTGGATAAGGCTGAAGCACCAGCTGGTGATTGATGGAAAAATAAAAACCTAGTCATGGAAGGAATGAGTTAAAAAAAGCGAAAATCAGATCTAAAGTAACCCTGAAAAATTATTGAGAAAAAGCTGATGAGCTGCCGCTTGCGCTCTGTGTATGTACGCTGCAGAGCATGGAGAGCACGCGCTTTGTTTGCAGCTCTGTGTGTGAAGCCACAGAGAGAGCATGTTTGCTTGCTGCATGCTGGAAAGAGAATGACCAGTGTGAGAGGCAGTGATATTTAAAGGCGGAGTCCAACCGCCTGATTGGCTGACTGCAGATTGACTGCAGGTTGGCAGATTGGCTGCAGAGCATATGAACAACTCTAGATCTCCTTTATTGAATTTGCGCTGTGAGCTACATTTGGGGGCCATTTAGGCGATGTCGCAGCAGAACGTACTGTAGTGTGCGTGCGTGCTGTGAATGTGCAATGTTCATGACACTGCACACTGATTCTTTTCTGCTGTTTTTTCTTTCGAGCTGTGTTTCTTTGTTTTGTTTTTTCCTCCTACGATGTCACTATCTGAAGTGACACAGATTCCTTGTGGTGCTGCAGCTAAACAGCCGGGCGTCCTCTGGGGACCGACTGACCAACCGTGTCCACCTGTGACCAGAAAATGCTTTCAAAAATATACTATCTCCTGCCAGCACCTTTTTTTTTTTTATTCTTTTATTTTGGGGGGGGGGGGCGGGGGCTTACTTGCGAGTGGAGACATCACACTGGCAAGCAGAGGGGATGTACCAGCATGGTGAATGAAGGAAAATGTATTTATTTGTGTTTGTATATGCAAACATAACAGTTTATTTTATGATTTCTTTTTGGCTTATTTTCAGATAGGTCATGTACATACCTGCTGCTATGTGGACCTACCGAAGTACTTTTGTGTCTAACCTTATGCACCTTATGTCTAACCTCATGTACCAGCTGGATTATGCTATGTGTATATATGTAGGTATCTTAGATTATTTCGCAGATCCTTCGCATTTCTCTGTATACTTTCTTTTCTATTGGTCTCCCTACAAATTTCACCAACTCAATTTATACCTGTAAACCTGTGATGTGACAATAAAGATGATTCTGATTCAGGAAACCAAGGGCAGAGAGAGGAGAGACATACGAGACCTGATGGTGGTCAAATCTGAACCCCCGGGTGTGTGTGTGTGTGTGTGCATGCACGCATGCGTGTGTGCGTGCTTGAGTGCATCAGGGAAGGGCCACATGGCAGACAGATTCATCATTTGAGGATGTTGTGCTATCACACTTCAGCTCACATCAGGTGAAGGCTCTGCCTGATGCGTTTTGATCGACAGCAGTACTTAAGGCGACCTTTTGGGAAAGAAACTCATATTGTCATCGACGACAATGACACCGGGGCACGGCGCCATGTGAACTTGTCAGTGTGCCTTACTAAAGAGATCTGCACGCCTGCCATTGATGTGACAATTTGTGCCACAAAGCCATGAGTGGATGCGACACCAAACTGTATCACTAGCATAAGCCATTGAGGATACGCGTACGTGCGCGCGTACGCGCGTGCACACGCGTGTGTGCGCGCACGGGTGTCAATTTGACGAGATAATGCTTATGGGAGGTTTTGTGCATGCATGAGTGACTTTATTATGTGAGGGTTGCGTGTGGGCGTGCTTCGTGTCTAAAAGCATTTGGCGTACGTTGGCTCTCTGCAAATGATCAAACGAGCTGGTGAGATGCAGTGTGTGTGTGTGTGTGTGTGTGTGTGTGTGTGTGTGTGTGTGTGTGTGTGTGTGTGTGTGTGTGTGCGCGCGCGCGCAATTGTGTAAGTGTATGGAACTGAGACGTCATATGTATTCAGTATGCATGCTGTTACTATTCCCAATGCTGGTTTGTGAGTCTGTGCAATTTCTCTAAATTTGTATTCTGTGTGTGCGTGCAACGCGTGCACTCATGTGTGATGCACACTCTGAAACCCCATACGACCAACAAATTAAGTGAAAACATTCGCCACAAATGCATTCAAACAAAACCATACACACACACACCTCTACCAATGCAGATTACTAAAGTGTCGTTTGTTTGCCCACCATTCTGTCCCTCTCTCTCTCTCTCTCTCTCTGCTCTCTGTTTGAGTTCCTACCTCACCGGGACGCAGACTCATTTTTCTCCATCAAACGTGAACGCCTGTTTATTCATGGAGGGGCGACGCCGGTCTCGTCCATAATGGGACACGCGGCCCCGGCGATAATCCCGCAACACAGCGGCCTCTCCATCACTGACACGCAGACAGAGGCGTGACTGATGGGGGCTGCCAGGCCCCTCCGGCTCCGTGCACGACGCAACCCGTCGCGCGTCACTCCTCGGCAACAGGAGCCAAATGAGCAAGAGAAGGTGTTTTTCTTGTTCGGTCGCGCTGACCGGGACGCGGTGAGTGATGAACGAGTGGCGTCGCGGCTTGAGGCGGTGGGAGTTGAGGTGGGTTCGGCTGTTTGGGGTGCTAATTGGCCCTTTGTCAAGTGCCACCCCCCCCTTCACTTCCATTGGTTGGTTGCTGTTGCTTGGTTGGACAAAAATCCTCTCTACTACCATTGAAAATGTGTTTTTCAGTTGCCTCGTATTGATATTTAATGCATTCAATTCTTATTTCTTATTCTTTTTTTTTTTTTTTTTTTTTAGCAAACTCAGCATAAACAACCAGAAGGAGGCGTAACAAGGCGGAAGGAGCCTGCTGGTTGGTTGGTCAGGGACCAATCATAAGGCTGACAATGGGTCAAGTAACTACTTTCAACCTGGCATCACTACTTTGGACACGTCAAAACGTTTCAACATTTGCTGATCTACAGTACATTGCAGATCTGCTACTTTTGCAGCGCAACACCGTTGTATGATAAGACAGATAAAACAGATAAAGACAGATAAAACAGAACTTAAGTGGTTCAGAACTGCATCTGTAGGTGAAGTGACATACACACAGTGTTCTGGATAATAGTTTAAGTTCTGGTTTAAGAGCTACGGGGCATGAGACGTAGATAGGTTATGAACATTTATGAACGATCGTTGGTTTAACATGTACACACGCCTCCACAATCCTAGAGATTAATGGTATTATACATTTATATGGACGAACACCAAATACTTGAGTGTTTCTGAATACTAATAAGTGACTGAAGGACGCACAGGTGGCCTTCATCTAACCGCAAGCTGAGTGCTTTCCATAAGGACAGCCACTCCAAAAACTGCCCTCGGGTTCACTGTGCACACTCGGGAACTATTTCACAACCGTGCAGTAAAAAACCTGAGTGTATGACTTCCTCTCTGCTCAGCGCTAACTCCAAATCTACCTATCGGTGCTGACCTTGAATCAGTCAGGTCACAGCAATAGGACGGTAGCAGAAATAGCTGAGCAGTAAAAATCTCACGAGGGGGAGCACGGGGCGGATCGGATGATTTCCCTAAAACATATTTACTGCTACGCCGCAGTGACAGCTATAGCCTGGGGAACTTGGAGCGTACGCGGGCATGCGCGCGTGTGCGCGTGTATGTGTGTGTGTGTGTGTGTGTCAGCCAGAGAGATGGCTGCAGCAGTCAGCAGTGTTGCAGCAGGACCTCGGTGGTGAGATGGCACAGAGGTTGAGGAGAGAGAAGGGCTCCCTGAGGGGAGGTGGGCGCTCTGCAAGGGGGCATCCCTCTGAACCGCCCACGGTGCCAACAAAACCGCAGGCCACGAAACCGCCGTGTGGGGGTGGGTTGACATTCTGCTACAACCGTGATGGCAAAAACAAAGGGATTTCGTCTGGTGTGCTCTCTCACGCGGTGCTGCTGTACGATGATGCAGCCAAAACAAAATAATTCTCCATGGGGCCTCCTCTGGGTGAATTGCCAGCCAATGAAATCCATGGAGGCCAACGTGACCTTTTCTTCTTTTTCTCCCCACAAGTGACTGGCCATCGGTGAAAGTGGAAGTAGAGTGACCCGGCGGCCGATATCATTGGCTCTAACCCCCCCCCAGCGGTTGGCGGTTCAGACAAACGAGGCGGTTGCAGCAGCAAGCCTCTGAGTCTTCTCCCTGGAGCCCTACCAACAGCAGGCTGCCGCATTACCTGGAATCTGTCCCAGCAGCCCGCGGGGTCCCCTGTGCCCTCCGGCCATTCTGTGCCTTTGAATTTCTCCTCTCTATCGGCATTTTCTTCTTTTTTTTTTACATTTGTAGATGACTATCCAAGGCCGTAGGGGACTGTTTTAGCTGCCGCGCGTGCTTTGCTACAATATCAAGCAGAGCTAGCCTCAGTGAGAGAGCAAGATGGCCGAGAGCCACTTCCACAGGGTCACGAGGTACAGTGCGGTATATCAGGTGCATAGGCCACGTCGATACAGCTCGGGCAGAAGATATTGCGCTCTTCTTGCAAGACCTTCATAGAACGCATCTGAATGAGAAAAAGTTTCAGAATATTTCTTATTGCCAGGTATGTTTGCACATACTACAAGGAATCAGTCTTGGTCAGGTAGGCGCATTAAACTGAAAGCGACGACCCAGAAAGGGTGCAGCTTCTTACGAACAGACGTTTCAGACGACAGACCTTTAAATCAACCTCCCCCGGTTCCCCTCACAGGTCCACGCCCCGAGTCGGCCAACACATGTTACCGGTTCAGACCGGTTCTGACCTATTTAGCGCTCCACCGCGCTCAATTAGGCGCCGGATGAAGGCTAGAGCCGGAGGAGGCGAGGCGGGCGGACGGAGGCGATATGAGCAGGTAAAGATGAACGGATGAAGGGAGGAGGAGAAGAGAGATGGTGAAAGAGGCTTGTAGGTGATGAGGCGAGCGAATTACAGAGAAGGTGAATGAGGGGGTTTTGGATGAACAATAGAGGAGGTTCTTTTGAGGGAGGGAGGTAGCCGTGTGAGGCGTGTTTGCTGGAAGGGGGGGAAGTGTGAGTACAAGCGAGGCAAACCTAAAGAATAGGTTGAGAGAGGAAGCGAGAAGGAAGGGGGGATGAATGAAACGTACTAACAGAGGATGTTGAAGGGGGGGGGGGTGGCGAAGACAGAGCCCTTATTCTGTGACGATCGCCGAGATCCTCCTAATTGGGCAAATCTCTGAGCAGCCACCTGACACCGCACTCTGGAGAGCAGGTCAGAGAGACGAGATGAGAGAGAGAGAGAGAGAGAAAGAGAGAGCGGGAGACGGGTTAAAATAATAAAACATACGAGACACAAAGGGGGGAGGAGGGGTGTGAAAAGGTTGAGCTATGTGAGTCTAATGACTTGTGGTGCAGCTCTGCCACCCCCTTAACGCCAGCGGCCTGCTGTCCTTGCCCTTCCATCGTTCTCTCGCTCTGCTTCTAAATCTACGAGCAGCTGAATCGGCGGAAAGCGGTGAAAAAACACAGAAAATGACACCAGAGCGGGGGGGGGCGGTGGGGGTGGGTGGTGGAAGGCAGGGGCACGGGCAGGGAGAGGGAAGGAGTGCTCTCTATGAGGGCCTCTCTAGAGGGCTAATTTATGAGCGGCCTGATCAATGGGTTAATTAAGTGGAGAGAGGAGAAGATGGAGGGGGAGCAAGGGCAGGCCTGAGGGGGCGCAGACAAAAATTATGGTGGGAGGACACCTGGGTGGAGGTCAGTGCAAAGGGCCGAAGGGTGAAAAAAGCAAGGTGGCAGATGGATTCTGGTTATTGACGGTCTGGAGGCCAGTGAGGTCGGGTTTGTTTCGAGTCCTCTCTTGTTCTGTTAAATGCATTGTGGGGATCCGACCATTAGTTCCCTTCGTGGGGGGATTTCTTCATGATTATATCGACTATGGCTCACCCCGTTGGATCGATACAACTCCACCTCTTTAGATTTGTCAAAGTCCGGCCAAATAAGACGTTGAGAGCGCAGTCTATGTGGCGTGGTCATTCAAAAAGCCTGAAACTCAACAGGAGGCACGTGTGTCAGCCGTGGGAGAGCACAGAGTACTGCATCTCGAATGTGGCGCACGTTTTCCAGCTAGAGGGCTCAAGCTCTTCCTCTGAAATGCATTTATTCCTCGTGAAATATAAAGGGAGAGAGCGGGAGGGGGGGGGGGGGGAACGTGGCCAAGAAATCCTGCTGAATTGCACCTTCTCCACCCCACAACACCACACAATCCCCCCATCTCTCGTCTCCATCTCTCGCCTCCTCGTATCCTATCTCCCTGGAGTTTAAACTGAAGTGGAAGGAGATCGTTTCATCTCAGCACCGGGGGAACACTGCCTGTTTCTCCGAGGTCTTCCTCCTTGTCTCAGCAGCGTTTTAACTCTCGCCCCTGCTGCTGCTGCTATCGCCATTGGGGGGCTACTGCCATGCAGTGATGGTGGGTGGATGGGGAGGGATGCAGAGAGAGAGAGAGAGAGAGAGAGAGGAGGTAGAGACTACACACCAAATGGATATCCAAGCGAAGCAATCTCACTGCTCATTAGCCGGTAGCGCCAGTGTGTGATCAAGGTTACATTCCCTTAACCTTTCTCGTTAAGGTGACATGGCCCTATCTTTCTTCCCTTAATGGCCAGTTGCCCCTTCTATACGTGAGCCCTAAAAAGAAACTCTTGCTCCTTGTACCCTTACAAATCCCCTACGCCCTTTTGCCCCTATTTCAATCACTCTTGTTCCCTGAATTGTTACCCTGTGTTCCACCTTGAAACCCACGCCCTCGTTCTCCACCCTGTCTCTCCTGGTGTAAATTCCCAATGATCAGCCTGTGGATTCGCCTCCAGGCAGCTATAGACAAGTGTACTTCATGGAAGTTTGGTATGAGTCACAACAACACTGACATTTATGTTTGCGGCGCCACAGACGGCTTCCTTCCTGCCTGAGCGATTTCATGACAACCTACTCATGTCACGTGGGGCGGGGGGGTGACCTCTTGCCGATTGGAGATTTAGCCCCATTCTCCGGCTACTGTCTGGCAGTCAAGCAGAGGAACTGAAGGAGGGCATGGCAAAGGTTTCATGGCACTTCCTCCCACACCCGTGTGCATGGAGGCGGAACGTCTTCGCTGAGTGAGCACCTGCACGCGTCTGTGTGTGTCTCTGAGTGTGCATTCACACATTGTGTGTCAATAATAAAGGGACCGTCACTGCCTGTTCGGTATCACAGCGTGACACCATCGCTCTGCTGCTCGTTAATCACTGTCACGCTGCCGCTTTCGTCCCTAACCGGAAAACCCACACCGACCACACACACACAAACACACATGACGTTTCGACGTATAGCATGCCGGTTCAACCTGCTGAAGAGGCATCCTAACTCACTGAGGAGGAGCAGCTCTATACTATTCATTAGCAAGAGCCTGGTGGTGCATTAAGCACAGCGTCCGCACCAGCAGGGCCTGACCATGCTGAAGCATTCAGGTTTGCACTCAGTTTTATTTTGGGACGGGGGGGGGGGGGGGGTAGGGGGTAGAGGTAACCTTGCAGGAAGAGGGGGTGGAGGATGGAGTATCAGACAGACAGACAGACCGGGTTTCCCTTCCTTGTCCTCTCGACTGTTGCCATTATGCCACTGGCCCATACCTCAAACCCAACCACGGCCACCCACAGTCACTGAGGTCAAGAGATGGGCTACAAATGGATAACGGCCCGCCTTTTGTCCTAGGACAGCCGCTGAGCTTGCAGCGCTGTGGCTCGTTACGACCGTCCGGCAGAGGCCGGCGCTCAGCGTGTGTGTGTGTGAGAGAGAAAGAGAGAGAGACAAAGAGTCCATGTGTGTTTTATAAGAGCCCTCATCATTATACAGTGCAGCCAAGACTTCAGTGTGTTGGCTAGGACTGCTGCTGCCTATCTCTGGCATTACCATTCAAACACTTCTTCTCTGGCTGGTTGTTAGGGCTTCAGCTGACAGCTCATACTAATACGTGTGGCGGTGTGTCAAGCCATACTAATGTGGGCTCCACAGCAGGGAAGTGCAAGTGTGTAGTGGATACTAGGGGAGCAAAATAGCAAATAGAGATTGTGCTGTGGTAATGTTGCGGATCTCTCTCTTTCTCATTCTCTCCCTCTCTCTCTCTCCCCTTCCTCTCTGCTATGACACAGTACAGTGTGTGCTTGGTGTCCCCCGCAAATCCCTCTCTTCATCCTTTCCATTTCCTGTGACATCCATCGTCACTTGGCTTTCAGGGCACACTCCTATGTGTGTGTGTGTGTGTGTGTGTGTGTGTGTGTGTGTGTGTGTGTGTGTGTGTGTGTGTGTGTGTGTGTGTGTGTGTGTGTGTGTGTGTGTGTGTGTGTGCGTGCGTGTGCTTGCATTTGCTTTCACCCCAGGTAAGACGAGGGCAGCAGAGGCATGCCTGCACCGGCGTGTCTCTAAGTGAACCCCGGATGCTTGTTTGCTGAGAGTTTGCCGCGCTACCGCCGACCTTGAGATGCTGTCGATGCCGTGCCTCGCTCGATCCCTCGGCGTGTCGATCGATGCTGGATATGCTTGTCTGTGAGTGCCGGGGGGGCTTTTTTTTGGGGGGGGGGGGGGGGGTGGAGTGGAATAGTGCATGAGAAGTGAATCACAGAGATAACAGCTATAGGAAACACTGTTGCGTCAGTAGAGACAAACGGGTGAAGGGGAGACGGCCATGCATGAAGCGAAGGAATGAAATCACTAAGAAACGTTACGTAACAAAATATTAATCTACCATGTCATGCTGCCGCTGGGATTTATGTGTCAAATCCCCGGGCCGTGGGGAGTTGGACAGGGGAACAGGAGGGCATTACAGGAACAAGAGCAAAAGAACAAAGAGCTCAGACAAAGGTAGAAGTCCTCCTCGTATACCCTGGAGAATCAATGGTTATCCCTGGGGATAAAGCCCCAGCTGCACAGGGCAGCATGGGTACTGGCTGCCAGTCAATGTGATTGGCCTGGAAAGTGGGATATAACTAATCTCAGCCGCGGCTAGAGTCTAGTCTGTAACAATTGTGCAGGATCTAGGATCATGCTTTTTCACTCTAGCCTGTCCGGCTGACACAGGGCGCGCGGAAATCCCCACTGACGAGGACGCACGACCTGAGCTATGAATGCAAATCTAGACAGGGAGGGAAAAAAGAAAATCACTCTACAGTACACACCTCGGATTAATCTCAGCTGTATTTCCCCTTTTTGGAGCGGATTTGGTGTTCACAGGCCAACCTGCCGCATTAGCAGGTTGAAGGCGAGAGCTGCTGGTGGGCTAGAGATGAGGGGGGGGTTGTGGGGGGGATCTGACTGTTTCTCTGTCTACTTTTTGTCAGCCGTTTAAAGAGACTACGGGGAGGGAGCGCCAGTCGGACACCGGCGGGGAGGTCGGCCGCATGCCGCCGCTGGGATGGGTCTTGGGTTTCGTTTCATTCGGGGAAAAAAGGCGGCGCTCCCATTACTTTTCGGCATTTGTGAGCTTCCGGCCTTGATCCGACGTTAATGAGCCCACTGGGGACGAGACGGGCGCGCCGGGCGTCCGACTGACGGATGACGCGGGTAGTTTGAACACGAAAGGGAGATGAAAAGGACTGTTTGCAGAAAGAAAGATGAGAAGCAGTGAAAAGGAGGTAATGTGTGTGTGTGTGTGTGTGTGTGGGGGGGGGGATACGAGAACAGAAAAAGGAAGAGAGAGTGCAAGCAAGACATGCAGTGGTGACAGTACTCATATTTAGCAATACCACAATGTAGAAGTAGTATACTGTATTAAATTGTTTCTTGAATGTAAGTAACAGTACAAAAGTATTGGCCTCGAAATATACTTACAGTCCCAAAGTAATATTTTCCAAATTTGTCCAACTTTTTCGGATATCGCTGTACATTTAAGTTCATTTACTCAAGTACAGTACTTGAGTAAATGTACTTAGTTACTTTTTCACCACTGCAGACATGTAATGGTTGTTGTAACCCTTCATGTCTCCACCCTGCTCCCAGAGGGCACCAGACAATGGAGAGTGATGTGTTGTGGAGAAGGGACTGTTTGGGAGGGGGGAGTGTATAGACACTGACAGACTGACTGACAGGCACAGGGAGACACTCTCCCCAGGAAACAATCCCACACTGTAAAATCCCTCAAGAAATCATTACGTCTTTTCCTCTTCATCACGTCAATATCTCCCGACAAAACTGGCACTTGCCTGCTTGCAGACATACCGTACGTGCACACATGCACGCACACATGCATTACACCTTGCACCTGTGCAGTAGGCAGAACGCGCTGGTCTTGGACTTCGCTAAGGGTGCAACAGTTAATAGATTGTAATCTATTAACATTAATCAGTAATTAAATAAATTAATGATTAATAATGAATCATTAATCCCTATTTTGGGCAGGTCGTTATAGGCCGAACTTTTCGATTAAAAAAATAAAATTGTGAAAATCTTTTTTCTTTTTAAGCGCTTCTCAATTATTCTATTAATGGAAAAAGTAATGGTTAGAATAATCGCTAAGCAAATAATCGATAGTTGCAGCCCTAGACTTAGCCTTCAAAAGGGTGCTTCCATGGCAACGACACACACACACACACACACACACACACACCTCAGAGATGAAAAGAAAAAAACACTAAATGAACAGAAACTCTACTCTGAATTTAATGAATGAGCTGGCCTCTCTATGATGGAAATGGATTGGGTGAAAAAGAGAAACAATAGGGTGAAAAAGAGAAACAATAGAGAGAAGCCGTACATACGTGGATGAGGAGGAATGAAAGGCAACAAAGCACTCCTGGGGAGCATCTTTGTTCCTGGGATGGTATGGTGTCTCCGGTGGAGGCGGGGGGGGATTTGTCACTGAATACAGTATTTGCACATAAGAAGAGATATCGTGCCAAAACGTCTATCGAATGCAACACGAGGGAGTGTGGCAACAAACGAGAGAAAACAGGCCAGGCGCACGGGGGAGTTCGACGCGAGAGCCTAGACTAGAGGCACACTTGAACCCTAGCGTCCCTGTTCTGGGCACAGGCGAACATTCGGCGAGAAATAGCTGATCGCGCAACGCGTTGTGAGGAGCATGTACATCAGCAATTTTCTGTGAATAGATTTGGTAAAGAGGGAGAAATGGAGGGAATCAATGTACAGACCCCTGGCCCTGGGGGATCCCAGTCAACTAAGTATATCCGGTATGTAGGGTTTAACCCATTAAGACCTGAGGCCATTCTTAAAAATGTTTTCTAAATCCTAACAGTTTTTGGAAAAAAATCCCCCCAAAAAAAATTCACGATTTTTCAAAAATAGCAGATCTACAAGCTCATGGCACTCGGTGCCGCGCTATGAGCTTGTAGATCTGCTATTTTTGAATAGCCAAAGAAATCTAAAGTGACACAGATGCATTCCAGGTATTAATGGGTTAATTGGTTAAGGAAAAACACCCCTATTATTAACGAGGGCTCATTCACTTCACACACGGCTGTAGTTGTCATGCATTGTGGGGGGGGGGGGAATGCATATTATTAGATGGAGCATGGCCAGTGGAGGCTTACTGCGCATCATACTGGCTGTGTTGTGACGTCGTAGAGATTGAGGTCACGGCAGCAGGCACATGTCATAACATCGCAGAATAAATGGAGTAGAACAAAGCCATTTGCGCCATGGGGGGATATTGTGATTCTGCATGTTATTGTCCATGACTTGCATGTATATGAGTCTGTTTGAGATGAAGACCGGGTGAGGGAGAGACGGGGGAGGGTCATTTTGTTCTCAGAATAACAGGAAATAAAAGGGAAATGTTCCATTTCGAGGCAGCTTGATGGAACCTATTAGGTTAAGGGTCATTACTTGGCTTATGGGTACTATTAGGTTATGTAAGGATAAGATGTGTCTGTCTATACAAGTATGCCAAGAATGACAGTGCAAGGATGTGAGTATGACAATATGTGTAGGCGGTGAGGGGCTACAGAATCCGTAAACAAGATAGGAATAAAGGGTAGCCTACAGACAAAACCCCCACATTGAATGGATGTAAACCTAGAGTTTGCATGCGTGCTGTGTGTGTACCTGCACACGGATGAACAAGGTAAATAAATTGACACAGACAGTGCTGAAAATAGCTTCCACCTTCAAAGCAGACTGACCCACCGGTTCCAAGAAACGTTCTAGATCCAAGCAAAACCTTTAACCTTCGCACGAAACAGCGCCTCCGAGAGGCAGCTTGGCTTCGGACCGCCTTGCCATCACTCCATTGATTCCCACTTTGCAGAACAAACACTCAATTTTCCCAATAGTAATCAGAGGACCCTCCAGTTCCCTGCATCGATACTGTACATCAATAGCCATCATCCCAGGTACCAATTTGCCATCGCTGAGAAGACAAGCTAATATGAGTGTTTTGAACCAGTGACGTGGTTTTTGGTGCCTAAAATTAGAGAGCCACTAGGCGCTGTCATTTCCACACTAAAAGGGTCTGTGAAAAGAAAGCCGCCTGCTGGCATCAGCACGTCTGGATGACGGCAAAAGGAAAGAAATACCGGAGGCAGAATTAACACTGGTGCGTGGGTGGGTAGCGAATGTGAAAATCCCCAAGACGGGCCAGTTTCAACTTTGCCTGTCACAACGCTGTCGCCACATCTGGCGTCTGCTTAGCGGCCCACACGGCAAGCCATCAATCTAGTACTATACTATCAAAATAAAAGTTTTATTTTTTTTATAAGCGCTTTGAAGGAATCAGCCCAATCTGCCGCCAAGCTCGTATTGCCAGGGATGGATGGCATTGATCCTGCTTTTGATGGTGGGGGTGCAGGCCTGCGGGGTAGAGAGATTGAAAACACATCCGAGCATGTCGGTGTAGCGCACTAATGCACAAGTACACACACACACACACACGCACGCTCACTCACTCACTCACACACTCACACACACACAGTGTGGGCCTCCTTGACAGGACCACCTGTCCTTTGGGTTAAAATCAATTAGAGCTCATTGATCAGCCGTCACCATATGAATAAACAAGACCTGCCATGTACGTTGCTGCAGAGAATGCTCTCTGACTTGTACCCTCGTCCATATGCTTAATATATGTAGATCTGCTATGTTTGGTACGCGACACCGTTGTACGACGAAGAATAAATTGGACTATACCCCCCCCCTTGGTTCCATGTCATATAGATTATACTCTATCTCTCACCCTTTCTCTTGCCATCTCTCAGCCCCTCTCTCTGTATCTCCCTCTGTCTCTTGCACACATACAATCCCTCTCTAGTACACACTGCATTAGAGAACGCGTCTAGTATCCCCCTAAACATCTCTACGGGTCTTCAAAGTTCCCAGCAAGCCTGGTGGAGATAAATAACTGCTCCTCTCTATGACAACAGCTATTCAGCGCAAGGACGAAGACACACACACACACACACACACACACACACACACACACACACACACACACACACACACACACACACATTACTATACTTATGATGACATGAACGTTTTAAGACAGCGATTTTATGAATGCAATTTTTACTCATTTTCTGCCGTTTTTCACCCTTACCCTAAATAACCGAACATATCTACAAGCTTACAAGTAAGTATGAATCAGGCATAAATCCAACACCCCCTAATCCTAACCTCTAAATGTCTAATCCTCACCCCAACCCACAGCTATTCGTAAATATAAATCTAACTCTAAAAATCATTTTTTAACCATAAAACAGCCATTTCTCTTGTGACGACCAGGAACACTGTCCTTACAATGTCCGTTTCTCAAATTCTACTATATTTATGGGGATATTTGGCCCAAGCACACACACACACACACACACACAGACTCCATTAAAACATGCTTTTCTCTCCCCGGTTGCTATATAGGGCAGCCCAGCCCCGCAAAGGAGGGGAGCTGAGCCGGGCCGAGCCGAGCTGAGCTGCCTTCCCCTTCTCATCGCTGGGCAGATAAGAACAGAGGTCTTCTTGTCCCCGCTGAATTCTATCATCTAGCTGGGTCTGGGCCCGCTGCTCCCAATCCCCCACAACACCAGCCCCAGCATATAAATGCACCCCATTCTCTTTGCCACGCCACGGCTTTGGTGTGTGTGTGTATGTATGTGCCCATATGTGTGTGTGTGTGTGTGTGTGTGTGTGTGTGTGTGTGTGTGTGTGTGTGTGTGTGTGTGTGTGTGTGTGTGTGTGTGTGTGTGTGTGTGTGTGTGTGTGTGTGTGTGTGTGTGTACGTGTGACATGCCAGTGCACATATGCATATTTGTAAATGTGCGCATGTGCTTGTGTACTGTATGTGTGTGCATATGTATGTGTGTAAGGTGCCTGCACATATGCATAATTGTAAATGCATGCATGCGCGTGCGTGCGTGCGTGCGTGCGTGCGTGCGTGCGTGCGTGCGTGCGTGCGTGCGTGCGTGCGTGCGTGCGTGCGTGCGTGCGTGCGTGCGTGCGTGCGTGCGTGCGTGCGTGGGAGTAATGTCCTCACAGAGGACTTCCTGCATGGCTACAGACACGACCACAACACAATAAATAACATGGTGTGGTTTTAGGCTACAGGAGGACATGACTGCTGGGGGGAGGGGGTGGGTGCTGAATGCATTCATCTCATCCTCCTCAGTGTGCAGCAACACACAATGATGTGGCCTTGCACAGATTCCTCTCCAGTCACGACAATTTCACTCTTTTCAACTTGGTGCACACACACACACGCACACGCACACACACACACAAAATAAATCCCACAACAAGGCGTGCTGTTCTCAGTGCTTGAACCCCTGAGTAATGTGTCCGCTGCACAACGGCACATTGATTAAAAAGACTGGTTCTCAGCATCAGGTCCGGGGACCACCAGGGGGTCCTAATTGACCCTTTACAGGTCTGTAACTCTGAGAGCGTGCGGATGGAATTAAATGGACCCATAAGGGGCCCATTTGGTTCCATTTGCACACTCTCAGAGTTAAATTAACAACATTTTCCAGTGTACATTGGGGTCCCAATGATAAATAATGGTTAAATGTGTACACTCTCAAGAGTACCAGACCCGTAACGGGTCCAGTTTGGACCCCTGGTGGGCCCCTGGACTCTACGTTGAGAAACAGTGGATTAAAACAAGCCCCAAATTCAGCATTTATGAGGACAGAGAAATGATGTGAGCCAGCCTGGGTGAATGGCAGCCTCTGTTCCCCCCTCGCCTCCATCCATTTCTCATTCCAGCTAGAGGATATAGCTCTGAATCCAGGTTTCCTCATTAACAGCACAGAGGATGCCGTTAATGGGGGGAGAGACTAGAGAGCTTTTTTGAACAGGTTGCCTGCTAGATATCTCACAATGTAACGAACACACAGCAGGCTCGGTCATTAACAACAGGTTCGAAGGCACCAAAAATACTTCAAAGGGAACTCAAGAGAAGAGAACTCAACGATGGAAAACCGTATCAGAGCCATTAAGGCTTCCGAAATAATGCATGAAATGCGAGCCCCGCGCACTCGAACAGTATATAGGCTATAGCAGTGGTTCTCAAAGTGGGGTCCAGGGACCATCTGGGGGTCCTTGAGGGGGTTCCACATGGACCCTTACAGGTCTGTAACTCTGAGAGTGTACAAATGGAACCAAATGGACCCTCACGGGTCCATTTGGTTCCATTTGTACACTCTCAAGAGTTATGGGGGTCCTTGAAATTAAAAAGGTTAGAGAACCACTGGGCTATAGCCCACACCGACGAGCTGAAAACCAACAGATTTTTAGGGCTATTCATCGACTTTTTTATTATGTTGACATGAGCCAAAGCAGAAATGTCTCATAATGCTTCTTTCTTACCTGTGTTGTAGTCTAGTGGTCCACAGTGTGTGTGTGTGAGGGGGTGAGAGAGGCAAGGAGGGAGGGGGTGATGTTCTCTCTGTGTTGTAGTGGTCTCCACAGTGTGTGTGTGAGGGGGTGATGTTTGTTCTCTCTCTCTAGTGGTCCACAGTGTGTGTGTGTGTGAGGGGGTGATGTTCTCTCTCTCTCTCTCTGCCCAACAGAGGAGTCCTGGAGGTTTGTCGTCCTTTCTTCGTTCTTCTCGGCTCTCTTGTCAAATGCCTTCTCCTCCTCCAGCAGCAGCAGCCGAGCACAGAAAGAGCTTAAAAGGCCTATATCTTTTTTCCTCTTCACATAAATAATAAAGAAATCATGGTCGAATTTTTAAAAAAAACACCTTATCCCCCTGGTCTTGGTTTAGCAGCCGACTTGCACCCCCGTAGGCTCGGATCCGAGCAGCCTTGGGCCGCCAGGTGGAACGATCACCACATCATCATGCTTAACATGAATGTCACAAATAGAGCCCTATATGTGCTGCATGACAGGGACATCAGCGACATGATGCCAGCGGTGTGATGATGAGCCCCCATCAGGGGAGAAAGGCTCTTCTTCCTCCTCCACCACCACCACCACCTCCTTCTCTTTTCTCCAGCGTCGCAATAAATGAATTAATAAATGAATGAATTAATTGTAGGGTAAAGATCAGATGCTCCCCCGGTTCGCACACGGACGGACGTCTCGTTACATATACGTTCAAATGCCCTCCTCGATCCTCGGATGATGACAAAAAAATAAACAGCGCCGGGTTTATTATAGATTCACTCAAAAACGAAAAATTCTGCAGTGAACGAACAACATCCCCGGAAAGAAGTGTCACCTGTGTTTGACCAAAAACACACCAGATCAGCCACAGGACAGTTCCACAGGGGGGGGGGGGGGACACGGACACGGCGGACACGGACACGTCGCGGTCCACGGTGTAGTAAATCCGCCTGGTGCTTCTTTTGCCCTTGAGGATGTTGTAATGAATGCTGAGCACAGTTCACATGTAGAAAGCTTCAGCTCCAGCCTCCGGTCGGTGCCTCCTTCCTGTCCTCCTCCTCGGTATGATCAGCACACACTCCTCTCTCTGCTCTCCTGGTCCTCAGTCCTCCTCCTCCTCCTCCTCCGGTAGCAGCAGCAGCAGCAGCAGCAGCACCGCAAAAAAAAGATGCTGTGTTTGTGTGTGTGTGTGTGTGTGTGTGTGTGCCCCGTGCCGTGTGCCGCTGCCGTGTGCGCGCACAGACACGCCAGCCAGGCAGGCACTGCTCGTCCCCGCTGCTCACTGGCCGCGCGCCGCCGTGCACGCCCCCGACGACAAACGCGGATGTCCTCCTCCCTCCCCTCCTACCAAGTTGGTCGCCGTGACAACGCTCTCATCATCCTCTCTCTCTCTCTCTCTCTCTCTCTCTCTCTCTCTCTCTCTCTCTCTCTCTCTCTCTCTCTCTCTCTCTCTCTATCTCTCTCTCTCTCTCTCTCTCTCTCTCTCTCTCTCTCTGACCTCAATATGTTGTGTTGTTTTTTTTCTATGAAAGTGTGTTCCTTCTACCGCGGCTCATTCGCCTTGAGTCATCATTCTCCCAAAATGCGGCCCAGGCAGCTTTTAATGCTTTTAATGGCCGGCATTATGTTTCTATCTATGTTTTTAGAGAGGAGTGAATTTTTGTGCTATAAGGCTTTTTTTTCCCCTTCTCTCTCTTTCGGCATCCTCTCCTCCTCCTCCTCCTCCTCCTCCTCCTCCTCCCATCCAGTCTCCCTCAGCTGGGAAGCTTCTGCATCAGCATGACGTCAGAGTGTTAAAGTGACACTAGCCCGTTTTCTCCATTCCTCTCTCCCCTACCTCCCTCCATCCCTCTCTCCCTCCATCCATGGTGTAGTGCAGTGATTCTCAGCCTTTTTTCATTTCAAGGACCTCCATTTGATAGGATTTTCATCTGCACTGTAAAACCCTCAGTGTGTATTTAACTCTGAGAGTGTGCAACCAAATGGACCCGGGTTCCATTTGCACACTCTCAAAGTTACAGACTCTTAAAGGTCCCATTTGGACCCTTGGTAGTCCCCGCCCGGAGCCGACGTTGAGAAACAGTGGTGTAGTACATTGGTTCTCAAAGTGGGGTCCGGGGAGTCTCCCAGGGGTCCTTGGGGAGGTTCCAGGGGGTCCCCAGCTAAATTAGTTAATATAGCATGACAAACATTTAAACCACTTTATCCATACAGTATGCTATACTTTGGCTATTCAAAAATAGCGGATATACAAGCTCACAGTGCGTCACTTCGCACCGTGCTGTGAGCTTGTACATCTGCTATTTTGGAAATTATTTGAAACATCTTGAAAATGTTTCAAAATGTTTCGAGATTAGTGGTCCGCTCTAATCTCCATGCAGGACACAATACACATATGTTTCTCCTCTCCCAAATTCCCTGTCTTCCGTGGCTCGAGTGTTCGTTTTACCCCATACACCCTAAACAATGTGCAATATGGCTGAATCTTGGCAGCTACCTGTTCTGCTGGACTCAGCACAGCTATATACTGTACTATACAGAATGAATGCATGAATGAATGAATTTTAATGTCTTAACCACTTTCAACCTGGCATCGCTATTTTTCACATTATAGGTGACAATTTGAGAAATATAGGTTATTTTCAAGCCTTTTCAAAAGTAGCAGATCCACAAGGTCATAACACGTTGTTGTGTCACGCTGTGCTGTGTTGTGAGCTTGTATAGATCTGCTATTTCCGCCACGCGACACCATCGTATGATGAGGTATGGCTTATTCTGGGCATGTCACAATAGGCGAACATTTAGTGAAAATAGCGTCGCGTTGTGAGCTTGTAGATCTGCTATTTTCAAATAGCTGATGTATATGTTAAAGCGCTCATGTGGCCCATAGTCGCTTCTTTTGGGCTGGTTTTCCTAGACCTGGTTGCTTGTTTCTCTCACAGAATCTGGCAACACTGTCCAGGACTTTCTCTGCCTGCCTCTTCTTCGCTTTCCCTCTACTGTCCCCTGTAGGATGGTCTTTGACGGGGAGGTATGTCTTGTGACGTGGCCATACCAGGCCAGTTCGGGACGCTTTACTGAGAGTATTTATGATCAATCAATCGATTGTGTTCCGGCTTGGATCAATGGAACTAATGTAGTATACTTTAAGTTTCTATTTATTGGTATCACAAGGTAAATTAATTTTTCAAGGTTTTAAAGAAAACATACCATGAAGATTTTGGTCCATTAATTTTGTGATGTTAATGTTATACATTATCAATAATAAAATCTTAGTGTTTTGCCAATTATTTGGGGCACCACTTGCAATTTCCTCACGGCCCACCAGTGGGCCCTGCCCCACACGTTGAGAAACAGCGTGCTATACAAATAAACTTGCCTCGTCTAAGAAGTGGTTGAGTGGTTAAGACCCGTCCCTTAGGGGATTATACCAAAAACACAATTATGAAACATTACAGCATTGTCTCCATCACCACTTAAGCCTAATTTATACTCCATAGCACCATTTTCATTTTCATTTTGAGAATCGGTTCTTGTCCTGCAAGTGACAGCGTTGTGCTTGTTTAATTTAAGCTTTACACGGCCGTGTGTATCTGCAATGCCCCAGCTAATGGCTGACAGAAATTCCTGAATAACACAATACTGTAAGCTTTGAAGAAAATCTAATCGCTGTTGCTGAGGTAGAAACAATGTTGAAAAACCTTTTGTGACATTGTTTTATCTCCATGAAAGGACAAAATGAGACAACGGGACAACGACCGACTTCTACTCCGACAGCTACTCTGGCTTTTCTGCATCACTTGTTGCAGCCAACTTTCTAAAGCTGAATAGCTGAATAGCTGAACTTTTCATTTCAGACAACTGACAGTTAAGCATCCATTGGCCAGCATAAATATTTCATTCCCTTTCCACAAAAGCTTTTGTTGGGAAACGGACAGGAGAGGTGAGGACTTGTCGGTCCATGCAGCCGGCTTCAGCCGGGCCAGGCGTTGTGTCAGCCCATCCAGACAGACAGACAGAGATGGACAGAGAGACAGAGACTGACATTAGGCGGACAGGCTATCTCATGGTATCGAGAAAATTGACTTTGGTGTTGGATGTGCATTCTCCAGTGACACCTCATCAGGCCAAGGAAGGCGAGGAATTGTGAACTGCCACGGGTACGAGGGTGAGGGACAGGGGATGGGTGGGGGGATGGAAATTCCCTTTGCTTTATAGAGCCAGGGCAGGCATCACAGGTAATGGACCTCCAGGGACACCTGACAGCTGAGCCTGCCCCCGGGACTCACTCAAACACACACACACACACACACAGTTACACACACACACACACACACACACACACACACACACACACACACACACACACACACACACACACACACACACACACACACGCACACACACACACAAACAACCCCGTCCCCTTTGTTACACATGACTCGCTGTGGTACGCCTTCAGATGAACCATAGAGATAGACACTTGCTGACATGGCTTAGAACATTAAAACGTGCACGTCCACGCACTTACATACACGAGCATTGTCAAGGTGTATGTTGTACATCGGAGATCAAGCTGGCAGTGTGGAGTCCCTTGGGGAAGCTGCTGGTATATGGTAAATGCTTGAGCCCTAGCGTACCGATTTTGGACAAAAATAGCCAATCTACAAGCTCTTGTGGGGTTAGAGATTGGCTATTTTTGCTATTCGTCATATATGATGAAATATATAGGGCTTATGTGGTTTACTGTGAGAGTGTAAACATTTACCCATAATCTGAGTCTTTGTTATTTTCAACCAAAGGATCCACTGTTCATGCCTGCTGATTGCAAAACACTGGAAAATTGTTAATTTTCACTGAAAAGCTGCATCAGTTTTTCCCTCCCTTTACGGCAAGAAATCAATAAAAGATTTTGGTCGGGGAGATTTTATTTTGGACTGATGTGTATATTTCATAAACATAGACACAAATGTAAGCCATATTTCACAGATAGCCTACAGTCAGACACAAGAGTGGATTCAAGAGGTGACTGTTGGTCTGGGCCGGGTGGGGTACATACACTTAGCTTTGCCTTTTGTTGTTTACCTGGGTTCTATGCATGTGTTCCCCTTCCCCCTTTCCTGCTTCATACAGGTGCAAATTGAATCAGGGACCAAAAGGGTGATCTATTGTTTGTCTGCGTGGGGTCTAACCTTTGGAGGCTGACTCCCAGCCCCTTATTCAATGTGACCACTGATATAAAGACTATGACATGTAAGCTTGTAGTGTGTGTGTGTGTGCCACTCCCGGCCGACAGGCTGTGGAGCTGGCTGTGGAACTCTGTACTATGCAATAAATGGAAGCAAGGAAACCTCACTTACTGGAGTGATGACTCAAATTCATTCTACAACCATTCATTCTCATCTCTGGAACAACAAACTTATCTACAATATGGCGTTGTTGGCAACAATAGAGCCTTTAAGGCCGTGGAAGAATATACTTCATATGGGTTGTCGACAGTGGGAAATATACCTCATATGGCGTCAAAGTCGGCAGTCGCGTTGGTTTGTTTTTTTGGGGGCGCGAGTCTCCAGGGATACTGAGCCAGGCGTCGAAAGAACATGCGGCGGCGTTTTTGCCTTGCGGTGGGTGGACGGTTCTCTTCCTGAGACGTGGGGGGTCCACTGTGAAGGTGATTATGGACATCGGCACGACATGACGACAACTTTTCAAAGATCTGCGGGGAGAGGACCTCATGACCAGGCCTGGGATGGCTGCACGACTCGTCTGGCTGATCGCTAGCAGAGCGCGTGGCTGTGCTGGAGCTGCGCTGGGCGACACGACTGGGGTGAGAATGTGACATTGGGGGAGACTGCGAGAGAGACATTATCGAGCGGAACGCTGCGCATATGGGACCTGGGGTTACATTTTTGTGATATGGGTGATTTAAACTATGGGGCTATGGCTGCCATGGAGAAGTGATGTGAGGATTTTTTTCTCTCTCTGGTCTCTGGGGTTAAGTGTGGATTTTTTTATTTTCGTTGTGTGCTGAGAAGACCGGGCGAATCCCGTGACGAGGTACATGGAGCCGGGCCATTCCCGTGGATGTGTTTGAGGGCGAATCCCTTATGTTTTATGTATAACATTTTCCCCCGGAGTTTAAAGGGCTAACAGAGGGATCCTGCACGCTGATTGGGGGATGTTGATAATTGTGAAATGTTAACGCCTCTGGAAATGTTCCAAAATGTACTAACTTAGGAGCAAAAGGCAAGTAGTCAAAAAGCAAGCTTACTTTACTGGGTTTTGGGACCTTTCCTCGGGATGTTTGAGTTTTCTGTCTATTTAATGTGAATCACCTTGTCGCTGTACTATGTAATCCTGGTTCTTGTGTGTGCATTTTTCTGTATTGATGTTGTGTGCTGTTTTGGTCTTCCTGAATGTTTAATTTTTTCCTGGTTGGTGTTCCGGTCGCTTTTCATGGGGGGCGGTTCTTTGTGGTTCTTTTGAAATATACGTGTTTGTGAAAGACGTTTAATGTCTCTCATGGGGGGTCTGATGTGTATATTTCATAAACATAGACACAAATGTAAGCCATATTTCACAGATAGCCTACAGTCAGACACAAGAGTGGATTCAAGAGGTGACTGTTGGTCTGGGCCGGGTGGGGTACATACACTTAGCTTTGCCTTTTGTTGTTTACCTGGGTTCTATGCATGTGTTCCCCTTCCCCCTTTCCTGCTTCATACAGGTGCAAATTGAATCAGGGACCAAAAGGGTGATCTATTGTTTGTCTGCGTGGGGTCTAACCTTTGGAGGCTGACTCCCAGCCCCTTATTCAATGTGACCACTGATATAAAGACTATGACATGTAAGCTTGTAGTGTGTGTGTGCCACTCCCGGCCGACAGGCTGTGGAGCTGGCTGTGGAACTCTGTACTATGCAATAAATGGAAGCAAGGAAACCTCACTTACTGGAGTGATGACTCAAATTCATTCTACAACCATTCATTCTCATCTCTGGAACAACAAACTTATCTACAATATGGCGTTGTTGGCAACAATAGAGCCTTTAAGGCCGTGGAAGAATATACTTCATATGGGTTGTCGAAAGTGGGAAATATACCTCTAAAGTTAAATGAAAAATCAGGATTTGACAGTAGTTTCGTTTCCCCTCCTCCTGAACGGTGTTATAGAGCTCTTTTCCACTACAAAAGGTGACCCAGAAACTTCAAGAACCTGAAACTTTTCAGAACTCGTGAAGTTTTGGGATTGTTTTTTGTTTACATTTCCATCAAAATCAGAACCACCACTGAACGGGGAGGTACATCTTTTTTTTTTTTACTCATAAAAAAAATAAGCCAATCTACAAAGTCACAACGCATCGCGTTGCAGCACATTGTGAGCTTGGCTATATTCTCTATTTTTTAGATGTTTTTGAAAGTTTATGGTCTGAACAGAGAACAGATATCTGAAACAGAGCCGTACAGTGTATGGAAACTCCAGATCCAGAACCCGTGAAATACGTTTCACGGCACGGCACGGTTCACTTAGTGGAATGGAGCCTTTAGAGGTCTGTGCCATTCTATGGGTAAATGTCCAGTCTAAAGGCCCTTTGAAGTGGCCCCAGGGCCCCAGGGCCCCACGACACATCCCCGTGGCTATGCTCTTTCCTTTTCTCTCTCTCCCCGCCCCCCACCCCCCTCTCTCTCTCAGCTCAAAGGGATACAGCCCTGATCTATAAGAGAAAAATAAATATGTGGACTATACTGAGGCACATGAAAGCATGTACTGAGTGACACAGATGCTGTATACACAAAAGCACAAATGTCTGCATGTACACGTGCACGCACACGCACACGCACAGGCACACTCACACGCATGCACACATGCACACACACGCACACGCACACCCACATGCACACGCACACCCACACGCACACGCATGCACACATGCACACATGCACACATGCACACGCACACGCACACGCACACGCACACGCACACGCACAGGTTGTCCATGCTCCTGTAAGCCCCCAGGCATGATTGCGTATGCCTGTGCTGTTATTTCATCAGGGATTGGCTTTAGCAAATACTGTACATTCTGTGATGTTTGATTCAAATAATTTGCTTCGAGGTGCTTGCAATGATATGTTGTTGCAATCTAACAAAACCATTAACCTTTCTCTCTGAGCCGTCCAGTTTATTTAAAAAGCCCATTTTCTCTCCCCCTAATTACTTTACTTTACTCCCAGTCTGACCTATTGAGCATGCCCATTGCTCACCATTCCCTCTTGTGTTTGCGCGGCGCACATGTTGGGCTCTCTGACAGATGAAATATAGATACTCAAATTGCAGCCATCTCAAATGGAAATAATTTCTAGTCTCTGACTGGTGCCAGATTTTTTTGCTGATCCCGATTTTGGCGAGCCCTAGACCACCAATTACCAATGTTTTGACTATATATTTTTTATTATTCCTATTTTTTTCAAAATCTTGAAATCAATTTGAAGAACTTAGATTTGATTAAAGTTTCAAAAAAATAGACAACTTATTGATTTTTTTATTAAATATAAACTTTAATATATGAAAAGAACAACTGAACAATTAACTAATTGAGCAATGACCAAGTACTGAAGTTCATTTTATTTGATCCTCCTAGTAAAATAAATGCTGTACAAGTGTTGGTTTGTTTTTGTTGCTGATCTACAAGCTCTACAATGCGTCACATTTTGCAACGCATTACGAGTTATAAGTTTGGACATTTCTTTTAACGTTTGAAAGTGTTCACTTGACATGTCCAAAATAGGGACACCAGGTTTTAAGTGAATCAGGACAGATGAGCTGTATAATTGCAGATACAGATGTCGTAAAAAAGTGTAATAATGGCTGATATAACGGCCAACCCGATATATAGGCCGGGCTCTAATAAGTTCCCTTTTGAATTGTTCACTTATGACTCATTCATACCCCCATACAGTGAGATTACCCATCTCTATCACACAGCACAGCACAACTTGCTTCTCGCCATTACATAAGGGATCATTCTACAGTATGTGTGCATGCACGCTTGCACAGCACACACTAAGCACACGCAGCACATATTGCTTTTTTGTATTCCTCAATGCTTTGAATAAAACCTATTGAGATGTCATTCCGACAAAGCTGGAAACACAATTCACTGCTGACACAGGCTGCCTTTTCATTCGCTGGAGCCATTTCGGGTCCAAAGGGCCGTGCTTTTACTCAGCCGGACGCAGGCACGAGAGGAGAGAGGCAAATACAATTTATGGTTCAGGGAGACTTTTAATGCGATTGGCTCCAACAATCGCTCCAGATTCAGAGGTTCCCGCTATATGTCAGACAGCCAGACTGTAACTGGTATGGCGGTGGAATTTCAACGTCTTGCCCATGTTAATACCTCCCAAATGTCCCTGAATCTCTCTTACCTTTCTCTGCTGTTCTACCAACCTTTACACTATTAAACCTCTCACCCACGGCACCCTCTCACTGCTAAAGTGTTAATTTCAGGAATTAACACACTTAAATGAACTCTCAGGATTTTCCTCTTCTGCATTTGCTCCCCGTTCACTGCCTCCTGCTTTGAGCCTAAATCCATCTTCTTTCTTTTACCCCTGCACCCTATTCTCTTCATTTGCAACGGCGGCTTATCATTGTAAGGCCGGATTTGTGTGCCACAGCAAAGTAATTTATTGGAAAGAATAAGAACACAGCTCACTGTCTTCAGATGATCCTTTTATTTTTCCTTTTTCCTCTTTGTTCAGGGGTGAATTTATAAGCAGTTGGAGAGGCTGCATGAGTCAGGCTCTCCGAGTCAAGTGACTTGAGTCCAACACTGGACCAGATGATCATAGCTCAAGAATAGATAGATGGTTCAACCAGGCATTCCTGGCATGAAAGCCAAGAAGATATGAATGGCACTACTGTATCACTGAATCCGCCATATTCACTGCTAACATTGCAGAAAGTGAATGAGAAACGGGGGATTTTATGCACAGCATGCTTTTCATGAATTGTCTTTTTATTGATTTTTTTTTTTTTACAAAATAATTGCAATTCCGTTCCCCTGGTGTCACAACAGGTTAGTAATAAAGGAAACAGCACTAAAGACAGTATTGCAAACCAAGCCAACCCCCACTTCAACCCATCGATCCCACCTGTGCTGTCACCTGGCTGCAGCATACGTTTAACCACCTTAATCCTATATTTGATTGACTGGGGTCCGCTAAGGGTCTGTACTTGGCCACCTGCTTTTTTCCCTCCGTACCAAATTTCTTTGCCGAAAATAGCTGATGTACAACGTGTCGCATTGCAACGTGTTCGAGTCTGATATTTTCACAGAATGTTCGAATATTTTTACTAAGTGTTCGCCTATCATGACATGACAGGTTTTATGAGGTTAAACACTATCTCTGACTGCTCGAAGGGAGGTGGGCAGAAATCTTTTCCCATTACAAACCACTACTTCCTGAAGTTCCTGGATTAAGGTGAATTTAATGCTTGGCGCAACAAGTGTCGAGTGACTTGTCGCATGACGAAAATCACCTAAAAATGACAACAATGTGTCTTGGAGGACCTTCGCAGAAGGTGTTGCGTAAAAAATGCTCGCTGACACCTTCATAACTTGATTGGTTGGGAGGACGGAGACTCCCGAGACAACATTCACTTCCTTGTTTACATTTTGTGGCAAAACCCGTTGCACGTAGTGCAATGCTTCGTTGGACCCTTGTCGTTCAAAGCATAAATTGACCTTTAAGGCCAGTCCACACCGACGCAACTCTTTGCAACAGCGACGCTTTGCAACCACTTGCAACCATTATCCCCAAATGGCACCAGTCTGCAACTGGTCAGTCCAGACCGCTGCAACGGTCTCTAAAACAGGTTTGTTTCAAGAAGTTGCGTTGGTGTGGACTAGTCTTTAGTCTCCATGGGGGAGTGGAAGAGTAGCTTTTTACCGCTGCCCCCCTGTGCTCAGCGGGTCATCATCCAAATTGGGTCATGATGGTTATCACCTTGCCTGATTTTACTAACACTCACTAGGTCATCCCCCCCTCCTCTCTTTCTCCTTCCCTCCCTCTCTCCTTTGACGTGTCATCCTCTGGTGGCCCAGCGGGGTCACCGAGATTTCTTCCAGCTTGGCCTCCACTTCCTACACCTCCCCAAACCTTAATTTGCACGTTGTTGCTTTACCACCATAAACCCTGCTCTCCTCCCATCTCCTCTCTCTCCACCCCTCCGCCTGCGCGAGCTCAATTCATTCAATTCAAGCTTTGTCCGTCTGACAACCCCCTCTCTCTCTCTCTCTCTCTCTCACAAACACCCTTGTTAGCTGGTGTGGCATATGCCTTTAATTAGGCCAATCTGAGTGTTGGCACATACATCCATGAATGGGCCACAGCTAATTACAATGCCACACATCTCATCAATGCAGAGGCACAGAGAATGACATCGCAAGCGGCCGAACCGTGGGTGCTGCACAGTTCGACTGCATTTTTCATTACTTCCTCTTGCACTGGTATGTTTGTGTGTGTGGCCTTGTGATCATACATGCATGCAGATTCATTATTAACCCTGTTAATAATGTGTTATCAATTATTTACCCTCGGTGTCGTGTGGACGTATGTGTATGTACCTATGTGTGTATATTGTGTGTGTGTGTGTGTGTGTGTGTGTGTGTGTGTGTGTGTGTGTGTGTGTGTGTGTGTGTGTGTGTGTGTGTGTGTGTGCGTGCGTGCGTGCGTGCGTGCGTGCGTGCGTGCGTGCGTGCGTGCGTGCGTGCGTGCGTGCGTGCGTGCGTGCGTGCGTGCGTGCGTGCGTGCGTGCGTGCGTGCGTGCGTGTGTGTGTGTGTGTGCATGCACACGCGCGTTTACTCTGTGTGAGTGCGGGTTCCTACTGAGGAGCTCTGTCAATGTTTTATTCATGCTAAGATTGTAAAGTCTATCCTTACCGCTCCATTTGGGCCCATTTTTCAAGTTCAATTAACACTGAGGATTTTACTGTGTGTAGTGTACATGAACACATTTCTTGTTGATTTTTTGATCACACACACACACACACACACACACACACACACACACACACACACACACACACACACACACACACACACACACACACACACACACACACACACACACACACACACACACACTGAAGTGATTGACTATAATTGTTTTGAGAGGTTCAGTCCTTGTTCCGTCTTATTACTAAATACCAGGAGATTGCGTTACTCTCTCTCGCGGGACACACACATGCACAATGGGCTTGTCATACTGATGATCGCACACAAATACACACAAAGCTGACACGCACTCACACAGAAACAAACAAACACACAACGCAAGCATGTACTGTACACATTCACACAGACTATACAAACAGGCGTGGGCGTGAACTCTGCATGTATGCCCTCGTCGGAGTGCATATGTGCGTTTGTGTGTTCATGTGTGCATTTCATTTTGAATAATGAACAGAACAGGACAATTTCATAGGTTATTAGGCAGACTCCTCCTGGCCTGACATTTTGCTGACTGTAATTGTCTTGATATATTTAATTCATTCGGCGTTGAGATTACTTCAGTTTTTTGGTGCAGTTTGCTTGCCTTGTGGACGAGGCATTTGTTGAGCTATAGGACCGACAGGAGGTAAGTGACTAAATCACCATAATGGGAACAGGAAATGATCCAAATGACAGGCATCATCTACAGCTGGAGTCTCGAAGTCAATCAAGAGCGGCCAAGCGGTGAAAATATGTTCATTATTTTTTTAACTAATACTGGGTACCTTGAACCCACTTGATCAATCAATTTTTACTGCGTTATGTTTTATTATTACATATTGTGCTCCAGATGTCCCTCTTCCTTGATGTTTCATTCTGTGTTCAGTCTGAAGTGTGATTACTTGGACATATGTGCACCTAATAGTTTTATAGATGTGTGAACATATGTACAGTCTATCTGTATGAATACTCCATGCTGTATATACTGTATACACACGCACGCATGCACGCACGCACGCACGCACGCACGCACGCACGCACGCACGCACGCACGCACACACACGCACACACACACAGGTTGCTGTTCCAAAACTTGTCCCAAAGACAAAAGACAAACTCTAGTCTACAGTGTACACTATACCGTAGGTTTGTTGTCGTTTCAGTCGGATGCAGCCAGAGACTGTAATGACCAACAAAAAGCTGGACACCTGTTCTTAAAAACAAACGCTCTCTTCGTTGTTGGCTTTTCAGCTTTGCAGTAATACGTTACAGTAACAAAAGGCCCGCAGGCTGACATATAAGGAGGCCCTGGGGGTCCCTGGACCCCACTTTGAGAACCATTGTTCTAGAGAGCTCACCTATAGGAGCCACGCCGTAGAAAGACTCCATCGAGGGTGATGTCATTGCTTCAGATGGATGACATCAGTCTCACAGTCACAGCTAATTTGTCTTATCTTGTTTTGTCTAATAACATTGGACAAAACAATTAAGTTGTGGTATTTTAAATAACATGGACTGACATTAATATCGTCGCTGTCGGGCAGAAACCTTGTATCTCCATATTTCAACTTTTTTAGTTTTTTCGTCAATTAGTTTATTTATCTTTCATGTGATACTACAGTGTCACACAAAAGTTGCAAAAATGGCCGATCTTAAGGTCCCAACGTGCAGCAATGCCGATGCGACAAGTAGATTGTAGATCTTGTAGATCTGCTATTTTTTTCTAATTTATTTTCTAAATTGTTTTTAAAAATATTCCACCAATGAAAAGTATTAACCGATTGACTGCCAGAATTTTAGCTGTTGCCTGCCAGAGATTTTTCATTGAAAAAAAAAAGTACTCAGGAGCCGAGATGCAGAATTTTTCAGTTTTAAGTTAACGAGGAAGTGGATAGGAGTCTAGATCTTCAAAAAATCATATCTCCTTGGTCTTTGGGTCAAATTTAAAAAATATAAAAACATATATAAAAGCATATATGCGTTATTGGCAGGCAAGTGATGGATTCTAAAGAACGCATATATATACTGTATGCGTTATTGGCAGGCAATTAACAAGAGCTTGTAACCAAATCAGAACTACATTGGATCCATTGGAACACAGGTTATTTGTTCCATTTCCTGAAAAGTAACAGTTTATACAAGGTTTCTACCTGACAGCGGCAATATGATAAGTAGATTATTATGATAAGTAGATTATTACTTGATAAAATGGCCACCAGATAATGTTAAACGATTCGAATGACCCATTACATTTTGACAGAAGACAGTTAGTCAGCACTTATAGGGAAACGGTAAATTAAAATACAGAGCAGCTATCAAATTTAAATCTAGGCCATGAGAACACAGGATAATTAATCAAACTGACACTGTTGGCGAGTATAATAATGCATATCATAAGCAAGGAGGCAAGCTGGCTTTACTTAACAAGGGAATATTAAAACCATAACCTAAAGTGCACAGAGCCACACTATAGATATAATATAGGGGATTTTTGGCATGAGAGCGAATAAAGCGACACAGTAATGAGTAATGTTTCTCCTACATGTATAAATGCTGAATAATACACACTTAACCTACATGGCATGTATAAATTATGGCAGACAGTGGTTCTCAAAGTCGAGTCTAGGAGTCAGGGTTACTTGGGGGGGTTCCAAATGGACCCTTACAGGTCTGTAAATCTGAGAGCGTACAAATGGACCCAAATGAGTCCATTTAGTTCCATTTGTACACTCTCACAGTTATGGGGGTCCTTGAGATTAAAAGGTTTGAGAACCACTGACTTACGACATAAGAAATAGCAATGCGCGTGTCACATTCTCCTTGAGAACAATACCCTGTCATAGTGTGCTATTTAATTGGACAGATAATATTAGTCGGGCACACAGAGAAAGTCAATTTAGCGTTCTGAACAAAGTCAACCTTTTACTTTTTATTCATGTTCACGCTGTCCCCTCCGGGAGGGGTATTGTTTTCATACGGTTCGACTGTTACCTCTGCCAGCAGAGGTTGCTTTACCCCATTCTGTTTGTTCATCCGTTCGTATGTCTCTTAGCAAAATAACTCAAGGATGGATGGCCAAATGCTGTCAGTATGATCAGTAGGCTGCCCCAAAGAGATGATTCACTTTTGGGTCGGAAATGTCAAGTTCACAGTGAAGGTCATGGTTAAAATGAAGAATGCACGGGCAGATTTGAGTGAGAATTGGTGCAGGCAGGCAGGCTGCCCCAGAGAGATATTTAACTTTTGGTTGAAAAGGTCAATGATCTGTAATCTGTCATTTCTCAGGCACATCTTGACTACAGTGGCATATAGTGGCATATCTTGACTATAGTGCTGGCGGAGTGATGCACTCTACTGCGTAGGCCTACGGTGTAAGTTGTTTGTTTGTTAGCAGCTTTACTGAAAAACGGCTGCACAAAGTAACATGGAACTTTCAGGAAAGGTGGGCAATGGTCCATAGATTACCTGATTAACCACTTAAGACCTATACTGTGCTTTGTTGTACGTCAAATAGCCGATCTATAAGCTTACAACTCGTCGCTTTATTGTGATCTGTGAGCTTGTAGGTCTGCTATTTCCACCCAATGTTCGCCTATTTTCACCCAGTGTTCAACTATCATGACATGCTCAGAACAGAGGGTTCTGGGCATGTCTTGTCAAAGGGTTCATGTGGTAAAGTTTGGGGGTAACTGGGTCAATTCTAAGTCACCAACATTCAAAATTGTTCTCCAGCCATAAGGAAATAGTCCAATTCACTAGAATGTTGAGGGTATTATTACCTCCCAAGGGGTATTCTTTTTTTCTGTCTGCCAAAAGGTTAAAATCATTCATCACTTCATCAAACTTCATCAAAACCGATTTGTCCTCTAATAGAGGAACACAACGGGTGTCGTACACTGGCTGGAAGCCTGGGACAGTGCAGTGGCAATGTGAAAACCACTTTGGTCTCTACTGGACAGGTTCAGATGGGCAACGTGGTGTGGAATACATTATGAGGCACCTGCATGCTAAACCAGAATGCAGGCCTGCAGCCAGCTGTATCCCCAACTAGATGTTCCATCCATAGTAAGCATTTCATCCCCTATCTTGGGATGAAGCTGTTCAAAGACAGCACGTCTCATCCATTGTCACAAACTACAGTAAAACCCATTGCTAATTATCTCCACTTCTTACCAGGTCCCACCTAATGAGAAAAGGATTACTAAAAACTGCCGTGGAGCTGACCCGAAGGGGGCTCAGCTCCACCGAATGCAGCCCCCCCACATATCTCTGCCTTCGCTTTTCTCAAAATAAACGAGCTGCTGAATGCTGCCTCTGAGCGTAGCCCAAACAAGGGCAGACACCGCTGTCTCTGGATTTCCGCGACCCGCGGCGGCTTTAACCTCTGATAACACAGCATGTCTCCCTCTCCTCCCCGTCAGAAAGCCTCCAGCCTCCGAGCAAACACAGCCACGCTCCTCCGTTAATTACCTCCTCTAATGAGATGCGCGGCTTAGTGCTAACACGAGGGCCACTGATCAGCATGTTTCACCATCGTTCCATCCTCTTGTCATCCAACTCATGGGGACCCCTTAATACATCGACCTGTCCCTCCCTTTCCCCTGTCCCTCTGTTCCTCCCTCCTTCATCTCGTATTCTAGTTGTTTGTCCATCAATATGGCGGTGCAGACGTTCAGGTGTTTTGCGTTTTGAAGAAAACAAGTGCTCAGGTGACCATATTTTCAAAAACCCAACCCTTAATCACTTATGATCCGAGTTAAAAAAAATATCAAAACATTTCAAATCTACAAGCCCACGATGCATTGTGTGCTTGTAGTTCTGCTTTTTTCCCTACTTTTTACAGTTTATTTTTTCATTGAACTTGTTTTTCTCCACCCCGTATTGGGAGACAATTATTTTAGCACTTAGCACACCTAGTGACCACACCTTTCAACTGAATAGAACATAATAAACATCTATGTAAGCACTCAAAATATGTGTTATTATTTTAACTGTGTTGAATATTGAAAACCGGGCCTTTTTAGTGTTTCAAAGATATTTGTCGTCACTCTGGACACCTGGGTTGAAACTGGGACACCAGTCTGTTCACCGTACTCCATCTTGTATCCTCGCCCTTTGTCTGTCAATATGGTGTTGCAGGCTTTCAGGTGTTTTGCGAGGAAAACAAGTGCTCAGGTGGGATTCATTAGAGGAGTGAAACGGAGTGGTGGAGACAGAGGGGAGGTGAGATAAGCGAGGTAAAGTGAAAGAGACAGATGACCCATGCCACAGCGGCGCCTAAGATGATGCGGCAACGTGATTGGATCATCAATTGACTGGTGCGTACACCATGTCTGACAGCTTTGATTAAGATGCCCAGGCTCGGCTGGTCTCTCCTATTTTATTTTTGTATCTGTGCGCAAGTGTCTGTTTGTCTCTTTCTTACTGTTTCTCTCACACGCACACTTCAAATGCAGAGCTGGGTAATGGAGAAATCAATATCGGAAAGCATCATATACACTTGAAAACACAGAGACAACAGGACGGGCTTGTTTGTTGACATACAACGCTCCATACTGGTTCAAGGACACCGGGATAAACCGCCAATCAAAATCAGCACGACTCTTTCAACCATGTGCATGACCGTCAAACCTACAAAAACAAAAAAACATTGAAGTATCCTTCTGCCTAATAATCATTCCCATAATGCTATATATATATCCTTAAAATCTTAAATCAATCATTTCCTGAATTTCATTTTTCAGAAGCTCTGAATTATGGAGGATCTGGTGTGTAAATGTTTTATCTTTTGTCAACTAAGGCTTTAATTACCTCCATAAAACACCTTAACTCTTTGACTGCGGACGACGCGATAACGCGTCAAGTGCTACTTTGTCCAGTTGGCCGTCGACGCGCTCGACGCGCTGGACGCGCGTTCATTGTTTAATCTCTGATTGCGCTATGCTGCTTAATATTCAATGTTATTCTCGAGTTCCACTTACTTCACGGACATCTGCATCCGGTTTCATGACCTGGATTCCGTTTCCGGTTTTTGATTCTTTTCCCCAGTCATTTTCGTCCAAAATAGGTAAATAAACGGTCTTTCACACGGTATGACGGACAAACGGACAGTTTCTCTTCTATAATCTATGGTCTGGGTGACGATCAGTCATCGCCGTCGTGTATCACGACGGCATTTTGGCGATCAAAACAATCTGGGACGACGTCACTTCCGTTTTCATGTTTTTCCCTGTCTAATCTATCAAGAAGGCTGAGAGAGACCCAACGACCTGATCAAGCAGTCATGTGCTGCACTCTAGTGGCGGATTTGTGCTGGGTCTTTACATTATGTCCCCTTAAATTATTTTCATGAGAAAAATTCAAAATATAAAAATAAAAAAACACGAAAATTGCTGGCACTGGGGGAGTACTTTATGAAAATACTCTGGCAGTCAAAGAGTTAATTAGGTTCTCATTTCGAACTATCAATCATCTTTGCAAAGGTACTCTATGTAGCTCCCACGTTTCTTCAGACTGCAGTGGATATTCTATGTGGAAACCAAACCATTTCTCTTGTAAGCCTGGTTTCAGCATTACACAATGTGATGCGTGTGAACTTGTAGATCGGCTATTTTGGCACAATGTTCGCTGGTTAACTAGGCTTATACGAAGCTTCATTCTGGGAGCCAATGCAGAAGTTGATTCAAAGTTAGAGTGAATGAAGTGTTAGTATACAGTTTGGATGCTATTACTGTATGTGCTGTGTGAGCGGGTGCAGAAAATATATTTATTTGCTGCAATAACATTTACTTTGCCTCCCTGTAACCAATGCTGCTGCACTGTGTTTGGCCTAATTGTCGCCAGTGGCTAAATCCTTCCCATTTGCATCGATCCCCTTTGAAGAGATATGCAGATGAGCTTAACGAGTTTACTAATTATGCTCACTCTGCACGTGGTGTATGCCCAAGCCACAACAGTGTGTGTGTGTGTGTGTGTGTGTGTGTGTGTGTGTGTGTGTGTGTGTGTGTGTGTGCGTGTGCGTGCGTGCGTGCGTGCGTGCGTGCGTGCGTGCGTGCGTGCGTGCGTGCGTACACCTATGTTTGTATGTGATGCGTGAGTGTGTATGTATGTGTGTGCACATGCACATGAATGTATGACGGGGACAAACAAGCCCACATTTGCCAGGGTTGACATTGGCTTCGATATCATTCATTTATCTATTCATCCATCCATCCATCCATTCACCCATTCATTCATCCATCGATCCATACATCCGTACATCCATACATCCATACATCCATACAGACTTTGACTACTGGACTCAACACTACGTTTTTTTCCCCACTATTTAAGAAGCAGCATACTCCTTGGTAATTAATTCCCCAACAAGAAAGCATGTCATTGCATTCGGATAGCGCTTTCAGCCAAATACAGTCAGGGAAAAACTGCATTATGATATAGTACATTTTAAATTTACCTGTGGTAGAATTACTAAGTATCACTGCAAAGATATTTTAATGTTTTTATATTTTAATCCATACATCCATACACCCATACACCCATACATCCATACATCCATACATCCATACATCCATACATCCATACATCCATACATCCATACATCCATACACCCATACATCCATACATCCATACATCCATACACCCATACATCCATACACCCATACACCCATACATCCATACACCCATACACCCATACATCCATACATCCATACACCCATACATCCATACATCCATACATCCATACATCCATACATCCATACACCCACACACCCATCTTCAATCGCTTATTCCGAAGTTGTGTCGCTGAGTTGGTAGCAGTTCCAGCAGGGGACCCCAGACAGGCCACATCTTTCCGAGGCGTCCCAGGCCAGTGTGGAGACTGGCTCCTTTCAACTCAAAAGAGCAGTGGCTGTACTCTCCGATTCCCTCATGGATGACTTAACTTCTCACCTTAGCCTTATGGGAAATGTCAGCCACCCACCCTCCAGAGTAAACCCATTTCTGCTGCTTGTCACGGCAATCTTTTTCTTTCGGTCATGACCCACATTTCATGACCATAGGTGTGGGGTAGGAATGAAGATTGACCGGTAGATTGAGAGCTTTGCCTTCCGACTCGGCTCTATTTTCAAGCAGAATACCACTCCCGCTGCTACGATTCTCCGGCTGATCTCACACTCCATCCTCTCTTCACTTGAGAAAAAAAACGATATACTTGAACTCTTTTACTTGGGCTAAGGACTCATTCCCTGCATGCAGTGGACAATCCACCGGTCGCCTGCTGAGAACCATGGCCACGATTTTAGAGATGCTGATCCTCGTCCCGGCCGCTTCACTCTCTGATGCGAACTGATCCCCCACCGCACGACTGTGCCTTGAAATCCTTTCCATGAATAAATTGAATGTCCCTTGAAAGTCCCTTAGAAGCTACAGCATGCATAAGATAATGTCAGCTTATGGCCATCTATCTGTTCAACTACAGTACTTTTATTAACAAAACTGGCAATGGATACAAGACACTGAGTACTGAGAACTGTTGTCCCCCCTGCATACAATAGCCTACATGAGGCGTTCCCTAACTTTTCCATGCAAAGGACTCCCAAATAGTAAAGATCTAGAGCCTGCACACCAAACTATGGTAACTAAAGACATTTTTATTTGAAGAAAAATTACAATGTTTTGATCCGATTTATCGTACTGTATTGTACTATAGTGTATTTTGGTCGAATTGAACTTCTAGGTGACAACCCACAGACCTACACAGGGCATTATTGTAGAAAAACTAAATATTTTTTATGTTTTCTAAATGATTCATATTCTGTATTCTGTCTCCAGTAAATGGCAACCTATCTAGTGCACTTTAAGGCTGATGATTCACCCTGTTGTGGGGTGTGGCACACAATGGGGGAGCAGCATTTTAAGAATGACTGAACACGTGTGCATGTTAAACTGACCTGAAGAAGATCCATATTGGATCAAAACGTTGTCATATTTCCTCCAAATAAATATGTCTTTAGCATAGTTTGGTGTGCGGGCTCTCCCTCTTGAACGTTTAAGTATTTTTAGCCCAGCAACCACGGTCGATGTGTGTATATAGTATACTGTGGTTGTATCCTTTGAATGACCCCCAAATAGCAAAAATAGCCTATCTACAAGCATACAGCGTGTCACAGTGCAAGGCTTTGTGAACTTGTAGATAATTTTCCTCTCCTTTCCAAATGCCACCCCTGGCACCACCTAGGGGCCCCCTGGGGGCCACAGTCCCCCACTTTCAAAACCAATGGCCTACACTGCCAGGTAAAGTGTCACACTCACTCAAAGGCCTATCGCCTCAGCCTCCATCAGTCTACACCCCCCCCCCCCCCCTCTCTCTCTCTCCATCTCACTTCTCCTTTCTGTGCTGAGAGGGATCTGCACTGACATGGAGGGGTGACAGTGTCAGGACATGAAAAGCTGTGACATGCAGGGATAAAATATGCAGGGTTTGTCAGAGACAGGGGAAGCGCCTTAACAGAGAGATAATTGGCTGCGGTTGGGGTTTCCTGAAAGCAGCTAACAGACAATGAAGTGCTGCAAAAATCATCAAAACACATCAAGGTCAGTGAGGAATGGTATTAATTTTGCACCTCTTAGCCCATCAAAACCGGGAAAGCATCTATGTCATTTCAGATTTTAGCTATATATGGCATTATATGTTTTTCAGAAAACGCTTAGGATTTAGATTATTGGTTCTCAAAAATAGCAGATATACATCTGCTATTTTCATTTTATTTAGAAAAATATTGAAAATGTTTGGAAAATTTAGATTTTTTTTTTTACACAAGTCTTCTCTTCTGGGGGTCCCTGGTACAAAAAGATTCAGATGGGGGTCCGCGGCCATGTATATATATCAATTTGGGGGTCCTTGACACGAAAAAGAACTACTGATTTAGAAGGCATTTGTAGAATCGGCCTCAGGTCTTAATGGGTTAAAACTCAGCACGTGCGTGCAGCACCTGGCAGGTCAGCCTCACATCATCATAGTGATGATAGGTGACTAAAGCCTGGTACACATTATACAACTCTACTGTACAATACAGAGTTTAGTCAGAGTGCATGTCAAATTTAAGCACTGCAGTATCTGAATCTCACTGCTCTTTCTGTCTTAAAGGGACAGAGCTAACAACCAAGAACTAGGGAACTAGGAATAGCATGGAGGTTGGTAATTTCAGGATTCCCTCGTGGCTTTTCACTGTGGTTCCAACATGTCATATTGAGCTGCAAGATTACCCTCATTTTGGTAGCCAATCAATGTGAGGGACACTAGAATCAGAATCTTTAGCTTTATTGTCACATCACAGGTTTACAGAAGTAAAAAAAGTGGGTGAAATTCGTTTTGTGCATATAATAGCTCCCATTGTATTTGTATTTCCATGGAAAACTTCCATTAGGACCAATCTCTTGCTGGGGTTGTCGCATTAAACTGCAGGTGATGGCTGTGATTTGATTATGGTGATTTGCCCAGGTGTTGTTTAGCCAAACTACCACTCTACTGCTATAGCGTGTGTGTGTGTGTGTGTGTGTGTGTGTGTGTGTGTGTGTGTGTGTGTGTGTGTGTGTGTGTGTGTGTGTGTGTGTGTGTGTGTGTGTGTGTGTGTGTGTGTGTGTGTGTGTGTGTGCGCGTGCGTGCGTGCGTGTGTGGCCATGTCCATTTTGTGATGTATTTTATTTCATGTCAACTCATCTATCAATATAAGTTACATTTTCTGTAGCTGTCTGTGCCCACACACGGACCTTGAACTGGCTATGGATTCATAAACTGCAGATCATTTGAGGACAGTCCATAATGTTCTTCAGTGGCACAGGTAATAAGAATGCTTGTTTTGTATACTGTACCTGCACCAAATTATTGCCTTTTGATTGCTGTTTTGTGATCAATAAGGAGATCCAATTAGTGTTTGAAGTTCCAATTCATAATTGTAGCTGTTATTTAAAGAGGTGGTGCCATGGTTTTGCACTTTTTCTGTTTTTCATGTGTCTATGAGGTTGATAGAACTTCATTAAGCCCCCCGGTGGTGTTTTTATGGTGTTTTATGTCTTCTCTGACTATTTGGAGTTTCTTCCTGGAGGCTGAAACCTTGAGGGTCAAAAGTGCCAATAGAGAAACAGGGGCATTGTGACATCACAATGCCATACCCTCCCCCTCATTATCATAACACAACAGGTGTGGGCATGAGGAGGAGGAGGGACTAGGACAGGTGGGTGGTGCTAAGGTGGTGGAGGAGGTGCTAAGGTGAGAACCAGGTATACTTAATGAACTGGAGGCGTGTCCACATAAAAACAACATTGTACACTTACTGTACACTTTTTTTTTTTTTGAAAAAAATCCTTACATAATAATAATACCTTATGATCAGGTTTTAAGGTTGAAAAATATCATGGCACTCCATCTTTAACAGTAAATAATAATACAGTTTTACATCTTTCTAAAAGTAATATTAATTAATTAATTAATTAATTAATTCTATTCAGTAATAAACAAACATTAATTGTCAGAGCAGAAACATGTGCGCCAATCTTAATTGGGTGCGGGGTAAGGGACCTGCATATTGGATAGGGGGGCGCTGGCCCAATTCTTTTTGGAGAACCACTGCTCTACAGAGACCCAACAACTCACCCATGAGAAAGCACTTGGCGATGACATTACTTCAACAGGAAGAAACCTCAGGCAGAACCGGGCTCTAGGTGGGCGGCCATCTGCCTTGACCGGTTCATAGTTGGGTTGGGTTGAGAGAGAGAGATAGAGAGAGAGAGAGAGAGAGAGAGAGAGAGAGAGAGAGAGAGAGAGAGAGAGAGAGAGAGAGAGAGAGAGAGAGAGAGAGAGAGAGAGAGAGCAATACAATAACTAGCATAACAATAACTATAACTAATAGTCTGAGCCATTAATACTGGGAAGACCTTGATCCACAGCAGGGATGTTTGTCCAACTCTAGACTGGATGGGACATGAATGCATACCGATGGAGAGGGGAGTTCGGTGAGTCATAACCCAGCATAACTAAGGGCTAGTCACAGGCAAGCCTGAGCCAGGCTTGACGATGTGCTTTCTCAAAAAGGAAAATGTTATGCCTACTCTTAAACGTAGAGAAGGAGTCTGTCTACCTTCCGGGCCAAAACTGAGAGAAGGTTCCACAGGTGAGGAGCCTGATAGTTACACGCTCTGCCTCACATCCAACTCGTGGACATTCTAGGAACCACAGTGAGCCTGCATGCAGTGTTCTAGCGGGGTTATAAGGCTCAATGAGCTCTTTAAGGTATGACTGTGCCTGACCATTAAGGTCTATGTACTGTAGGTGAGGGGGATTAACCAGTGCAGAGAACCAAATACAAACATATATGATCTCTTTTCCTTGTTCTTGTCAGTACACGTGCAGCAGTGTTCTGGATCGGCTGCAGTCTTTAGAGACTGCAGCCTGATAATAACGCATTACAATAATCCAGCCTGGAGGTAACACATGTAATAATGTATGGACTAGTTTTTCTGCATCTTTTCAAGACAGTATATGCCTGATTTTTGCAATGTTATGTAGGTGGAAAAAAAGGCTGCCTTTGAAATCTGTATAACACATGCTGTGATTTTCGTAGGATACCGTATGTAAAAGAAGGCTATGACTACTGTAAATCTCAGGCAAACACCAGCTGTATGTGCACCACTAACAAAACAACTCACCCACTTGATTAGCCAGCATCGTTTGAATTTTTATGTAGCTGATTCCTCGTCTTATGCAAGCAAAAACACGCAGTGGTAATAGAATCTTTAATGAGAATACCATCGAGGATAAGCCTCTTTCAACCCCCCTTTACTCTTAGCATTAAAATGTCCCTACTGATCACATCAGATTAGATGTGTCTAGATTGCCTCTGAACATTCCTTTTTTTGTACTTGTCTTTTTATTCATTTTTTTAAATAAACAAAACATTGCATTACTTTTAATCAATCATAATCTGAACATACCTACAGTAAGAACATATTAACAAGCAGCATATATTGTATTTCTGTAACCACCTCTTTAACACATAAATACGTATTACTATTATCTCCAGCAGTCAGAGAAATTGCATTCAACCCTCTCTACTGCGTCCGTCTGCCTGCCTGCCTGCCTGTCTGTAGACATGTCTGTCTGTCCACCCACAGCTAATCTGGCAAACTAGGCGGATCAGTGTCAAATTTCATGTGCATGCTGCCAGCAGGCCAAGGACCTCAATTCCCGAAGTATTTTTCTAATCGTTCAATGACACCTATGTCATTTTTGTGAATTAATAACCACAGTGCAATCCAGGGCTTGAGACTAATGTCATCCCATCATCCACGAGAGACATTAAAATATGTATTTGGGCCGATCTTTTTTTTTTTAGCTGACTGCGTGTCACTGTCCCTGCGCAAACTCCCAGCCCGAGAACACTGCACGACTCGAGTCCCGCAAATGTTTACAGAATGCTTAATTTGTTTTTATGCAGGCAGCATTGATCATCCTCCTCAGGTAGAACTTAGTTGCAAACTTGATGCGCTGTTTGAAGAGTATGCACAGCAGAAATAGATGGAGAACTGGCATACTGTCAAACTGGGAACTGCATCCAACCCTAGCCAAAAATAGCCGATCTACAAGCTCTGGCGGAGATTAATTACAGATCTTGACATCTCCTTTCCATGGATCGACACCTCGCATCTCTGTTCACCAAAATAGCCATACACCCCGCAAGGGATGTACTAGCCAATCAGCTGGACGGCCGAACTAGCAAGCTGTCTGTCCAGTTTATGGGATCTACACTACTAGTCAATTACTAGTCAATGCTCCTGTCCCTTTTCCCCTCATGGGATGTACCATTAATAGTCAAACATACGCCGGCACAAGGCAAGAAGCAGGCACAGGGCAAGACCCCAAACTGAAATTCCAACTTGTCAAAGTTTATGTAAAATACAGCGGAGCTTTTTTTGCATCACCAGTGTGCAGACTCGACTCACTACTTTCTTTTGTGATACTTCTGCTTGTCTTGCACCTGGGCCACGGATGTGCGTACACTACCTTCCTCATGCAACTTGTCAAAGTTGCTGCCTTGTAGTTGGTAATCTAAAAACATATTTTTTCAGTCACACAAACATTCTTGTGAAGTAGCTTCGTTCTATGTTCAATGTCCTCTATAGTGGACGTTGCACAGTCGTTGCCTTTCCATAGTCCAGTCGTGTGATATGGCTTACCGGTTTCAACACGGTCTCGATCAATTTCCAACTTTGGAAGTTTGTAGGTCTCGGGCTACGACTAGGCTTAAATCCCCCCCAGAAGCAAACATGTCACAGTGTTTCAGCACCACAGACAGCACCTTTATTTTAATATCAATACCCACCCTTTCCAATACTGCAGTAATTGCATGAAACAAGGATTCACCTGTGTGGTAATGGGAGAAATTCCAAGAAGTGCTCTTAGCCCATTCAGGTGAGTTGATTGCATAATCACAGTTAGCATGGTCTATGTTCCGGTTATGTCAGGTGTTGAGTCACACAGGCACGGGATGGAAAAGACTGTCACGATTTGTTTGTCGCCTGTTTCTTCTTGCTCTATTACTTCATAATCTATGATTTAACCCATCTCAACCTGACCCAACAGCGATGAGTATTTTTCCCCACCTGAACCAGCTGCACCCATGGGCAAACTGCGGGCCCTGCGGTTAATGGGTCAACCCGTACACCACTAGGACCACCACTAGTACAAACATTGAGCTTCGTGTGGACATTCCCAGGAGGACATATTGCGGAATTACATATTTTTTGTCTGCAAGGACCCCAGAGGAGTCCTGTGTATGCTACTGTACATCTGGACTATGAATTGTAATGTTTGTCCTAGTTGTTGTAGGGGTATTTGTGGGACATATTTGCTCTACTGAGTGCACCTTTTAAGCTTCACTTTAAAGTTGTACAATGCAGAATCACAAATAACGATTTTTAGCAACCTCTGCTGGTCACTACCGTCACTGCATACAATTTCCCTAGTCCTCGATTACCCAGAATTCCATTCGTTTTCACCGGAAGCCGGAAGCGTTTCAAAAAGCGATCTTTTAATTGTTTTATACTATCTACGGATCGTTTCTCTTAGCCAGTGGAGCATTAGTTACCATGAGCTGTGCTTTCTTTTTCTGTTCTTTTTCGATCTTCCAATCCTACATTATCTTAAAATCAGCGTGAGGTTCCTTTTTGTCAATAGCGCGGTAGTTCCTGGCCAAACAGGAAACCGTTGCGGTAGTTCCTGAGGACGTCGGCCACGACGTCATGACGTTGGCCAGGAACGTCATTTTCCCGGGAAAGTCCCCCCCGTACACGTTCAATAGAAAATATATAAATAAAAGGCTTCCGGGGGTGAAATTCACGGAGTGGGTGTTGTGAAACTTTTGCCACTCGCAAAAGATATACAATTTAACTTTAGTTTTGTTGAAAACGTTACCTAGTATTACTTTAACTTCCGAAACCTCATTTGACAAATGGTCCATGGAAATATCGATCTTTATGATGCGATGTGAGAGTGAGGACTGTTGGCTTTCACAGTATCAGTGGGTCCACCATCAGTTCCGGGTGCCTGTGCCCAGCCAGCCTCATCCATCTCTCTCCCTGTGGAGGCCTCTTTATACAACAATAATTATACTATTTCAATAATGACAACAAAAGTGCTTCAAATGCAAGAACAATGTTAAAGGAAAAACAAGTATGCTCCTCGGAGCACACTAAATCTGATGGATATACATCTCGATCACTTGCCCCCAGAGAGAAAGTGTACCGAAAGTGTGCAGGAGTTTTTGACAAAATCTGTAGGAGTAGCAGCAAAAAGTGAGTTCTGAAGAAAACACAATGTCAGCCGCTGTAATTGGTGGGGCTTACTGTATGGGGAGTTGCGTCGTGATCCAAGGAATCCGGATAATTATTCTCTTTTTTTGTACGACCTAAGGTTCAAGAGTTATGGGCCAAAATGTGAAGTGGCCTGTTATAGCGCCACCATGCGGCTGATTTTTAAGATTTGAGTTGGAGATTCTTCCTAATATAGGCTTACTGGGAGTTTCACACCAATCGTTCCAGCGGTGACTCACAGACGCACAGAGACACATAGCTTTTAACATGCACAGATTAGATTTACAACTATGACCCAACTTGCACACTCTTCTTAAGTTTAGTTTTTTATATCACCAGGCACTTTAGGCTTTTGACATGATGCACATACTAGTGGCATGAGCTGTGATTGGTCTACTACTTTTAAGGGGACATATATACAGTACCTATGTGCATACAGACAATCCATGCTATAGAGGGCTTGGCCTACGGCCACGGCGTAAAAATAATTGATTCTGTCAGGCGGAACTGGACTCAAGCAGGCACGCAGGCACACTGAGGCAGAGAGACAGTCAAAGCAAGAATTCAGTTTATTAACCACTTAAACCCTATATACTCTGTTGTAAGTCAAACACTGAAAATAACTGATCTACAAACTCACAATGCCTCACGACGAGTTGTGAACTTGTAGGTCTGCTATTTTCACCAAATGTTTGCCTATTTTTGCCGAATGTTCACCTATTATGACATGCCCAGAACAGGAATGCAAGTTCAAGTGGTTATACAAACAAGTAGAGGGACGTGAGGCTATGATCATGGTCAAATGGGTGAGCAGGCTTTGGGGTACAGAGAGGACAGTCTGCAGCAGGCCTAATCCAAAGGGCAGGTTCAGGTTCAGAGAGCAGGTAATCTGCCAAGGCACACAGGGGTAAATCCAGACAACAATCAGAAACGCAGCAGAACACAGAAGGTCAGACAGAAGTTCAATCTCAACAAATGCAAACATAACTGGCAGTAAACTGAACCGATTAGTAGGCATAGGGGTCATCACCCTGCCGGCTTGTGGGGAACAGTTTTGTTAAACTTTATTTTTGCCACAGATATACAAAAGGAGCAGTCGAAAATATTACCAGAAGCACATATACATAGCCCTAAATGTATACTAGTGGACTCCTAATGTGCCATAGTGTCTATGCCAATGTGCAACACATTAAAACAATAGCAGTCTATTTCTGCATTAATTAAATCAGTGTCCTGCCTACTCTAAAGAAAACCTGAAGACTGGCAAGTCACTCACTGTATACTGGCTGTATACCGGCATCAATGCAGCATGGACCTAGTCTATTCTGTGTTTGGGATTTCAATAATTGGGTCTTATCAATGCAGTCAGTGCTTTTGTCACACAATACATGAACAAACTAAGAATATTATAATGGAAAAACAATGATATATATTTTTTATTATTATAAAAGATTTGCTGCCACGGACACATTTGTCCGTGTCCGTGTACGGGCACATTGATGACCCCTGTACTGACGTTAATCTTAAGTGAGCAGTGGTGAGTCCCAGTGTGTACTCAGTAGACACAGGGAGCTGGAAGGTCCCTGGTTCGATCCCTGGTATGGCTCCTCCTTGCTTCATGCAGGAGAGTCCTTGAGCAAGACACTTAATTCCTGACTGCTCCCTGAGCGGCCCTAGTTGACTGCCCACTGCTCCCAATAGCTAGGATCGTTCAAATGCAGAGAACAAATTTCACCACGGGCATCAATACAAGTTAGCAAAACTCACTGAGGCTAATTATGAATGGAATCAGCTCCCCATATCCTGCACATTTTCCATTGCTACTAAAGTGGTTTTACATGTAGCCTAGTACTGCCAACTTTATCAATTATTTATCTGCTGAAGTGGTTTTTACCAGTTGCCAATAAAAAAAAATATATATATTTCTTTCTTTTATTACAACCAGTATTATCTTTATTATAATCTCATTGTAATGTGTTGTTGTTAGCAGTCTTGCGGAACATGCCAACATACCAACATTTCGCTGCTTGTACCAGTACGAATGAGTGACAAATATGACGAATAAAATCCTCTTGAATCTTGTGAGTTGTGTAGGTCACAATCTATAATATATTGTTTGTCATATGCTTGTCCATCCGGCTCTCATTGACTTCAGTGCATATCCATCAAACTTCCAGTTGTCTATGGCGCATACTATGGCATAGATTAGAACACGTCCCTTCTCCCTTCCTTCTTTACATATAGCCTTGGAAGGGACCAGGAAACCTGTTCTAGATGTTTGTTTTTCATTGAGACACACACCATGCCTTTGTCAAACTCTTGGCAGAAAGATGTGGAAATAAATAACTGAGTGGAAGGTACAATGCCAAAGCTGTCGTGTAAACGCATAATGTTGCGAGACAACTATACTGTGTTTTTGTTTTTGGTTCGTTCACCGCCCAGTGCTACACACTGTGTGTTGGGTTTTAAATAAACAATGCTGTGCTTGTCATGTGAAACGTTTCCTTGAATGGGAGCTCCATCACTACAAGACAGAGAACTGAGAGGCAGATGTGATCCACGCGCGCGCGCGCGTACACACACACACACACACACACACACACACACACACACACACACACACACACACACACACACACACACACACACACACACACACACACACACACACACACACACACACACACACACACACACACACACACACACAGTACAGATACAGATTTGATGCAGAGCAAGGAAAGGAGAGGAGAGGAGAGGAGAGGAGAGGAGAGGAGAGGAGAGGAGAGGAGAGGAGAGGAGAGGAGAGGAGAGGAGAGGAGAGGAGAGGAGAGGAGAGGAGAGGGGCAGGCTGAAGTGAGATGGATGCTGGCTTTTGGAGGGACCTTACAGCACACTGCTGCTGGGACTTACAGATAATTTGCCGCTTGTCAGAGAGAAACAAGATGTAAAGGAATACTCTGCTGTGTTCTCCACTCCACCATCTGGGATGGCCTGGAATGAAACTCACCTGGACAGGAAGGGCATCCCTCTGTGTGCAGTCTGACCTGGGGCCAGCAAACCATGACAAAGGGATGTTCACAAACACACACACACACACGCGCGCACACACAGGCACATATACAGCATGCAGGGTGCATAATGAGGAGAGACTCGCATGAATGCTCGTCAAGAACACATGCAGCCATGCGTATGGACACACACGATTAGTGTAAGTGCATAAAGGCAGAGAGAAAGGGAAGGGGGGTGGTATTTACCTTGAAACATCTACCTACAGATATCAGTCATTGGATTAACTCTCACACACACACACACACACACACACACACACGTGCACACATGCGCACACACACACACACACACACACACACACACACACACACACACACGCACGCACACACGCAAGCACGCACGCATCCAGGCTGTGGTTTCAATTTTCACTTCACAGATGACAGTTGAGGTCTTGTGAGCCACAAGGCCTATTTTTAATTACTTACATCGTTATAAAATTGTGTTAATTGCCCACGTTTTGTTAATGTTGTGTCAATGACACCCAAGGACAGGATTTGGCAGAAACTGTGCTTTACCGTCTCTCTGTAATGCAGTGTGACCCTGTGTAATTTCAATATGTTAATTGGAGAAATGCAAGTAGAGTACACTACACACACACCCTCCCTCTGTCTCTCTTTCTGGCCAAATCTAGCCGGGCAATTGAGAAAAATAGCGCCCCCTTTTGGTGAGTTGTCCCACTGTTTTCTGCCCTGGAGTCAGAGTGTAAACTCATTAATGTCTGATCAAATCAAATGCTGGCATAAGAACAGTTGTGGAAAAAGTACTCACATATTTTACTCAAGTAAAAGTATCAATACTGCAATGTAGACATACTCTGTTACAAGTGAAAGTCTGGAATTCAAAATGTACTCAAGTAAAAGTACAAAAGTATTGGTATCAAAATGTATTTAAAGTACCAAAAGTAGAAAGTACTCATTATGCAGAATGTCCCATTTTACAAGTTTTAAAATGTATATAAATCTTTTGAAAATAGCAGATCTACAAGCTCACACGCATCGCATCGCAACGCATTGTGAGCTTGTAGAGCGGCTGTTTTCAAATGGCCTGAAAGGGCTGGAGTGGGTACTGGGTAGTGAATGTTTTGTATAATAATCAAAATCTACAAAGTAACTTGTAACTACAGTTTTCAAATAATTGTAGTGGAGTAAAAATTACAATAATCTCTCTGAGGTGTAGTGGAGTAGAAGTAAAAGTATTGAAATTTGGAAATACCACAGTAAAGTAAAAAATACCTAAAAAGTGTACTTAAGTACAGTACTTAAGTAAATGTACTTACTTTACACCACTGGTGGCAGTGCTGTGTGACAGACAGACTGCTGGCCTGGTGCAGAGCATGATGGTTGGTGAGAGAAAATAACCTTCTCAAGCTGAGGAGCTCTCTTCTCTGTGGAAATAGGAGAGAATTAATTATTCATGCAAAAGCATCCACATTGCAGTAGTACCATTCAGCTTTTGGCATGAATAATGCATTTCAGATGTGGTGGGTTTTAAAACAAAGCCAAGGTAAAGGAAAAAGGAGTATTTATTTTGTTTTCCAATCGTTTGAGAAATTGGGTCCAGCTTCCCATCATGTACAAGAGCAACCTTTCCATTATGCCAACTTTGCCAAGGTTAAGTGTAATGGCTCATAAATGTATTATGACTATAAAAACAAAGAGTTATTGCATTTTAGATTGGTTGTGAAAAACAAAAGCACAAGCTATTAAACTACTTTAATAGCAAGTCATTTTTCGTGATGTTGTCCTGAGACAAAGGCGCAACTGCAAAACCTGCCCTGTAATATATTTGATGCTACATACAAATGTTCCATAGGAGGATACAGGATAGGTGGGCACTAGGGACATCTGGGCACCTCGATGTAAAATTGGCTATTTTGTCCAAAATGTTAAAAAATGTAACGTTTAAAAAATGTTCTTAAAGGGGAAATCCACCCATTTTCAATATTTAACTATGTCATTAATATAGCATAAAGGAGTTGTGTGGAAATAAGAAAAAAATTTAAAAAAAATTAACATTGCAAAAAAATGTAACATTGCAAAAAAATTAACATTGCAAATTACACCATGATGAGTCATCACAGTGTAATTTGCAATGTTAATTTTTTTGCAATGTTACATTTTTTTGCAATGTTAATTTTTTTTAAATTTTTTTCTTATTTCCACACAACTCCTTTATGCTATATTAATGACATAGTTAAATATTGAAAATGGGTGGATTTCCCCTTTAAGTAATGTAAAGTATGAAGCAAGGTACATCATTATCAGATTTAATGTTATCCTTCAACTTGTTGTTTATGCCCCAAAATGACTAAATATACAGGTTTTGTAGAAATTTGTAGCAATTGTAGAAATATTAGACCTTGTTTGTCGAATGTTTAAGCATGTTCTAATCATGTATACTTTAGACAATTTTTATAATATTTTACTTTTTAACATTTTGGACAAAATAGCCATTTTACATCGAAGTACCCAGATGTCCCTAGTGCCCAGTGCTGCCCACCTATCCTGGCTGTTACCGTCATCACCACATAACAGTTACGAAATCTGCACTGTGGGATGAAACTGTGGCGCAGCGGACGCCATTTTGGTTCAGCTCTCAACACAGGCAGCGGATGTGTACTTGACACCGTGCTCGAGCCCCGGAATGGACGTAGTTTCCTCTCCTCCTGCTCTCGGTCGTACCGTGTCTTCCGCTTGTACAAAGTCACACTGGTCACTGCAGTCACAGCAACAATGGCTCGTGTTGTCCGGGGGTTAGCAGGTCTGTCAGGGGCCAGTGCGGTCGCAGCCGGGGCATATGGGGCTCACGGTAGGACATGACGGCTTTATAATAACTGCCCTGCACGACACACAGCGTGTTTACTGTAATAGCATGGTTAAATAATAACAGCCCAGTTTTACACGCGCAGCAGGGCTGTCATGTTCATGCCAATGTATCCTACCTACCGCTCTGCTGGCTGTAGCTGGATTAGGCTTAGTATAGCCCTCGGATTTGCTGATATTATTGCATGTATAGTATATTCCGTTAGCGCTGTACTCGAAATGGTTGAGTCGCACTAATATATTAGTATGACTTTGGGTCAGCTCTCTTCATATAGGCTATCAAAGTTCTGGTAGAAAACGTGTGACCACATTCGTTGTACGTGACGGGATGACATTCACAACAGCACTAAAACATAATGAGCACAAATTGACAGGTGTGTTATTGTTGGAATACCAAACCGATCGCAACGAACGGTCGCCCCAGAGGTTCGGTCCAGTCGCCCCCGCAAACCGTTCCATGTATTTCTACACAGAGGGGAATTATAATAATTAGTTTTTCTACTTCTGTGCAGTTTTTGTTGTTTTATTTCTTTATTGCACTGCTGGTCCCCTTCAGGGGTCATCAATGTGTCTGTACATGGCAAGACTTGTCCATGTCTGGCAAATCTTTGATTAAAAAAACTAAAAACACTAGAGCCAGTGTGGCCAGTATACAGTGTCAGTCTCTTCATAATAGGTAGGACTGATTTAATTCTTAACAGAAATACCAGTGGTGTAATACTTCTTCCTATACTGCCCTACAAAAACACAGTTTCTGTACTTCTCTTTGTAGGGCAGTATACTTTACTTGAGAGTTTAGTCTACTCATCACAATTTTCACTTTTACTTCAATACATTTAAAATAATTAAATTATTCTTCTAATCACTCATCATAATATTGGATTATCCACACTGTTCATATTCACAACAGGCACTCTCATCAAGACTAGATGTCTGCTGTCCTTTGTTGTATGCTGATGTATAAAATATGTTTACAATAGTTAAACTGATTTTGATGCTATTAAGCAATTTTGCTGCGGGAACCCTCTGGAACCCCCTCAAGGACCCCTGGGGGTCCCCAGACCCCACTTTGAGAACCACTGGCGTAGGGTGCCAAAAACACCAAGAAACGCCACTGCCGAGAACCATTAAAAATAAATCTTCCAGCCAATGATTGACCTGATTTTAACATAGTTTAATAGGATGAGAGCTGGGTTTCCCAAATGCCAATTAACATTAACACTCCAATAAAGACACTGCCATACAGGTATTCAAACCAGGTACCAAACAGCATAGATATTAGAAACCTAGATACCTCATTGGCCTCTGCAGTTCATTGGGGCGACTTGTATCGCAATACACGGCGGCTCTTCCGTCTTCCGCAGGGAACCTGTCACTCAAAGTGACTACTGGCCAATCACAGCGCTCACAGTGCGTTGACTACTGGCCAATCACAGTGCGTCTTTTCCGGGACTTGTCAGTGCAATGGTTCTCAACCAGTGGTCCGGGAACCACCAGTGGTCATTGAGGGGGTTCCAGGTGGTACCCAGCTAAATGATGGAGAGTTGATAATAACCAAATGGACCCTTATAGATCTTTAAATCTTGAGTATAACATTTCACACTGTCAAGAGTCAAATTGTTAAACATCTGCATTACTTACTAAACAAGTACACAATTAGAGAACGTAAACAATTGTTATTTTGACAACAGCTTATCGAACGATAACATATTCTACGTTTTGGGTGTGAGAGGCTAAAGCTTATCAAACGGTGTTCCGTGACTCAAATGCTGAATAAATAATGGACCTTGATATGAAAAAGGACCAGTCTCTTATTTGAATTTCACAAATAGAGTGTGGAGTTTGCCAAGTTCCAACTAACTAGATGCTGCGCACAGCTGTCAGCTGCTGCCTCTCAAAGGGTTAAGAGCTGGGTTAAGAGCTGGGTTACAAAAAGACCCGCCCCCACCTGCCTCTGATTGGCCTACCGAACTTCCGCGTGTGTGACGCACACGGCAGCCCTGCGGAAGCAGGAAGCGCGCCCGAGATACAGACGCTTCAGAGCCGAATGAGGCGTCTACCTTTATATGTCTATGCCAAACAGTGGCGGATACAGAACATGCATGCCTAATGACTGGGCCTTGAAACATCTGTCTGAGCCCTGTCTGTTCACCGATTGTCTTTAATGCTTTGAAAAGTTCAAAGCAAGATCAGTGAATCACTATTTTAAGTGAAGAAAGTGAAGTTAAGTAGAAAGTAGACGAAAGTACAGAGATGACCATGGAAATAACACTAATACACATGACTTTTAAAGCAATTTTTTAATCAGGGTTACAAATTTAATTGCTCCATCTACACCTTCCCTCTCAGCTTTCCACTTAATAAAATGAAATAAAGTACAAGGGGATGATGACTAACCACTCCATCGTGTCTACCGGACTAGTATATTAGTATTTATGGTAATATTATTGACCACTCATTTTGTATGTCCGTGGCAAGAAATTTGTTTGAGGAAAATGTCCATCACAAGCCGGCATGTTGATGACCCCTGGTCCCCTTGTAAGCTTGTATAATTTTGTATTGCAAAAAAACATATTTTAAATATTGATTTGATGCTCATATTAACTTTAGGAAGTTGTATTTTATTTTCACATGCATTCCATAAATTCCATAGGACTAGCCCACGCATTGGCAAATGACATCATCAACTTGCGACGGGCATTGCCCCTATTGAGTGAAAAATGAACTATTTCTAAAATAAATAAAATATTTAAGGTGTTTTTAATTGTACATTTTAGTTATAGAGGACAATAAATGTTCCCCCCCCCCCCCCACCGGGCCTGCAATAAGGCTAGGTTTAGGTACAGTTTACTGAGGTTATGTAACTTACGTTTAGGAATACCTGTTAGCGACCGTTCTGGCGTCACCGGATTTCCCCCGCGGCGACTGTGTTTTGGGACGAGCGTTCTTGTATTCTTGTCAACTTGTGTGCTGAACACCCTGGATTATGCTATTGCTCAGTGAAGTTATTTACACGTTCAGTGTTGTTATGCCATCCCATCAGCCACTGTACATACAGTGTATACTATGATACGTGTGAATACCGTGGAAAAGCGATACATTCATGTTTTCTGGGAGAACTTTCAAAATGATACGTATGATAGATGATCAAGAGCTGACCCAATTCCTTATGGTGTGAGTGAAGCGCTATGTAATGCTGCTGAAATTATTCACTTCATTAAAATGCATAGTGTTCTATAGCTGTGTATATGAATACATGCAATGTTACATGGCTACATATATTATATCAGCAACTCTATGGCTCTATAGCTGCATGTCCAGTGTATAATAATCAAAGCTTGTCTATGAAAGTGTAGTTGTATTTGTTTTCCCCTCTTACAAGACAAAATTCATATTTTGCAAAGTTGTATTTGGTCTGTACTCTGTCGATCACCATTCCAATGTATACTGTATGTCCCACTTTGCACCTTTATACAGTTATAGTAGTTGTGTCAGCAGCCGCATTCAGTGTACTTATTCATCTGTTAATATTCCTTATCTCTTATTATTTTAGGTTTCAAAAACAAAGACCCAGATGATTACGAGAGAGTGGTATGTATTCTGAACCATCTCATATAATGGGTCAAATTGTTTGTCACAAACGATTACCCTCAAATTCCAGACAGTTCCCTTTACTGTTACTATAATAACTTGATGGACTTTAGCCACTTAAGCGCTACTGTATATACGCTGTATGACGAATTGCACAAATAGCCGATCTACAAGCTTGTAATGTGTTTCAGTGTGAGCTTGATCTGCTATATTTACTACTTTGGATTATTTAATTATTTCACAATGTTTGCCTATAAGGACATGCCCAAGGTCGACAGGTTGAAAGTGTTTAATTTCCAATGGAAACAGAGCCTTAAATAATCCCTAGAAAGTAAACAACAAAAACACATGGTGAAGTATGTTAATCATGCATGGTGTACAACAATACACTTATTGTTGGACACCACTCATCACTAAGTACGTGGCGTCATACAATGTCTGAGAAGTGTAATACATTCCTAAATCTTAATGTCTACATACTGTAGGTGTGTTTCCATGTCCTTAATTGACAGGATTCAGGTAAGGTCCCTGTTGCCAGATATTATGATTCTGTCTCATCTCCCATGCCTCTGCACCCACATGCACATGCTAGAAACAAACAATGTGCTTTACCTTAGGTCGACCCAATGTTCTCTCTTTTCTGCTAATATTCACAAAAAGTTCCATTGTTCAGATTTGATTAATGATATAGACAGGCCAAAAAAAACTCACTTAGAGGCAGGTATGAGTACACAGGACATGATGGATCTGTTCCTTGTGCTATTAAGGAAGTTCGCCTGATTGATGGAAATGGCTTAATGGGTCTATGATGATAACCCACTTCCCTCTTACATTACGCTTCCTTCTAGATTACTTCCTGTGTATAGAAATGGCCTGATTAAGCCTTTTTTTTCTCCCTCCAGAATATGGGATCATTTGTTTTTCTTAAAATAAGATAATTGAGAAGAAAAATGTCAAGTTGAAAGTTCTGTAATGGGGCACTCTGTCACACGCACGCACGCACGCGCACACTGTCTCATTACGTCTCTTTCTCTCCCAATAGCTGTTTGAAACTGCCAACAAATACCATTTCTACCACAGCCTTGCTTTACTGGGGGCCGCTCATTGTAGCAAACCTGTCGTGGTGAGTATACAAGTCTTAATTTAATTTGGTATTTCAATTCAAATAACAGAAAATTGATAAAGTGTCTCTGTGTCAAGCGAGTGTGTGTTCCTGTCCCCAGATTTTGGACATGACACAAGTTGATTGGGGAAGCATGTCTATTTGGGGACAAAATTGGTGTCCCCAATTCGATTTCACTGCCGTTTCATAACATTAGAGTTAGGCAGGTATATGTTAGTGTTATGGTTGAAATGGTCATAATTAAGATTAGGGTAAAGGGATTGGAAATCGGTGTATTGCAATATCCCTGAAAGTTTGCTAAAACTGTTTGGGACATTCTGCATAATAATGAGTACTTTCTACTTTTCGTACTTTAAGTACATTTTGATACCAATACTTTTGTACTTTTACTCAAGTAAAAAAAAGTTACTTGTAACAGAGTATTTCTACATTGCAGTATTGATACTTTTACTTAAGTAAAACATGTGAGTACTTTTTCCACCACTGTGCACGTGTGCAAAAGCCTCCCTTGTGGTGTAATAGGCCTATCTCCCCCAGCTTGTTGCTGCTACAAGGAATGTGCTGTAAGTCAGTCAGTTTGTGTAGTTGAGAAGGATGCTCAGACGATTCCGCCCTCTCTCTCCTCGTTGCAGGTTGGCACCCTCCTGGTGGCGGGCATGGGGATGTTCTGTGGCTCGCTGTACCACCAGGCCCTGACTGGGGACCCCGGCATGCGCAAGATGGCTCCCTTGGGGGGCGGGGCCATGATCTTTGGCTGGCTGGCCATGATTTGGCCATGAACACTGGCATCTCACATCCTCTCCACAGGGACACCGTTACCACACAAACTGTCAAACTTCCACACTGGAGAACTGGAGGGGCTGTATGTGAAGATGGATGGATGACCAGCGTGTGTTACAATGTCACACGTCTAAAGGGTGATTTATACTTATAGTTGCGTGCTGGTGTCATGCACTGAACATAGCCAATCTAGAAGCTTGCAACACGTTGGGCTACGACGTGTTGTGATCTTGTAGATCTGCTATGTTCGGTTTCGCCCTTAACTCTATCCCACCCTTGGTTTACGGGTGTCAGCATAAGATAAGGCTGGAGACGGACCATCCCTTTCTTGTCACCATTACAGGCTGTTTTTCTGAGTGCTCTATGAGTCATTTTGTTTCTGTACATTTTAAGTGAATGACCAATGTGATTTTGACAAACAATAGGTGAATAAATAAATACTCAAAGATTAATGACCATTGATATTTGGTACTATAAATGACGCATCAAGTGTGTCCCGGCGGGAGCCCAGTATTCAGCCATGTGCTGCAAACAGCTAATGTCACCTCCCCGGCAGCTGTCCTCTTCTATTGCACTGCTGAGCACACAGGTTTAAGAGGGATAGAATATATTTCATTACTTTGACTGTATGTGGAATTTATTCATGTTTTAAATATCGTTATCCAAGTATGAAATAGCTTGCTAGATTGTTTCAAATGGCCATGGGGAAAGATAAGTAGATACAGTAGGAATATATAGATAGATACATGTACAGTAGATAGGTAGATAGACAGATACAGTAGGTAGACAGACAGACAGACAGACAGACGAGATGGTACTATAAACAGTAGACATCAGCTATCAAATATTTAGAATGCTGAAGAAGTGTCATATGGTCAATATATGCAATATCTAACACCACCCCATTACATCTTCAGAATGGGATCTATTTTAATCTGATTTGTCCAACAAAGTCATCACTTTGCTTTGGTGTGAGTTAACCCTAATTTGTAATGGAGGTACAGAGGTTTTGCCATTTCTTGCAACAGGTTGTGTTTATGCATGGTCAGGTCACTAGAGAGGGATTACAGATGTGTTTGTACTTCCTGCAGGTTGGCTCGTGAGACTATAGTTCCGCAGCCAACATCTCTTCAAAACTATCGCTGCTTCCACTGCTGGCAGAATGAACCTTGGGCTGAATGCGGCAACTGAACTAGATATTATCATGCCCACCTTGAACGTTCTGTCCAACTTCTGACCAATCACAGTAGCTGCAGTGGTGGAAAATTAAATTCCGGAATTCAAAATGTATTTGAGTAAAAGTACAAAAGTATTGGTATCAAAATGTACTTGAAGTACCAAAAGTAGAAAGTAGTCATTATGCAGAATATCCCGTTTCACAAGTTTTCAAATGTATAAAAATCCTTTGAAAATAGCCAATCTACAAGCTCACAATGCGTTGCATCGTGACGCATTGTGAGCTTGTAGATTGGCTATTCTCAAATAGCCAATGTTTAAATAGGGCTGAAGTGGTTAATCTTTTGTAATAATAATCTAAATCTACAAAGTAACTAGTAACTAAAGTTTTCTAATACTTGTAGTGGAGTAAAAAGCACAATATTTGCCTCTGAGAAGTAGTGGAGTAAAAGTATAATAAATTGGCAATACTCCAGTAAAGTAAAAGTACCTCAAAATTGTACTTAAGTACAGTACTGAGTAAATGCACCACTGGTTATTGCCTACCTTTTGGGATGGCGCATGCACCAGGATTTAGGGTTTGTTTGTGAGATCAGAATGCTTCCTCGCTGAAGAACATGTGAGAGCTATGCCAAAAGCATCAAATGGATTAACTGAACTGTCAATATATTTCAGTCACATCCTTTTTGAACCATCTGCAACTGCACTATGATTGTGTGGGAAAAGAGGTGTTGGTGTTCTATACAGTATAATGACTTATCCGGGGGATGTGCGGCCCATGACATTACATTACATACGTGTATGCATGCCTGTCAGAATGAGTGTTACCAGACCTCAACATCAAAGCTTAAGTGATGAAATTACATTCTGATCGGTACGATTGTCATGTTGGACGGAAATTAACCAGAGCCCAAGATGAAAATGGAATGTAATTATCCTTTAGCCAGGTTGTTGCATGCATATGAATATCTGAAAGACTCTTGTCACATCCCTTCCATGTGCAAATTCCTTGGTATGTGTAGACGGCCCCATGTAATTCACCACACAATACTGTATATGAAATCCGAGTGAAGGTCTGTCTCTTTCAGCCAGCTCCGTTTCTCCCTGTCCTCTAGCGTTTGAGCGTTTTAAGTGGTGGCACATAAAGAAGTGTATTACTAGTGGCCTCTCTTTCGCCAAGGCTGCCAACCTATCCGCATTCAAATTGAAATTGAAATCCGTTGAAGCACTAATTCCCCATCCTGACTGTAGGCCCACGAACAGAGACCTTTTCAAAATAGCTTTATAAATCTCGGGTCAAATCGGCGGGTTCGACACTTTAAGCCAAGTCCCTGCTGAAAACTAAGAGAAGACTCCGTTGACTGAACACGTTTCCAATGAACTCCATCACAACTCATGAAACCCTCATTAGGACCGAGTAGCTATTAAGCAGCATTCTGCAAACCCAGGGCCAAGTAATCACACTTAACGAAGGAGCCTCAGAAAAGCCATTTGCACATCTTAATATGGACTGGGGTGAAATTCATTCGGAGCTGCTGATGACTAAAAGTTTGGTAGTCTCCTGACTCAAAGTTTGAGGTGCGCTTCTCTCTGAACAGTATGCATATTTTAGCGGCGTCCCCATACGGGGGAGGGCATCATCTGATTCGCACAGACACCCAAAAACACTAACTTATGACTGGTTTCACACCACAAGACTTATTTTAGTGTCAGTTTTTCTCTCATCTGATAGCTAACGTTTGCGGTGCGTGGAACTGGCTGTCTCTAGTTTCTCATTATATGAGGGAGCACACCATCTCCTTGTTAAAAATGTCTGATCAATGTGATGCGCGCTACCCAACCCGCATGTGTGTGTATGTGAGGGGGATAATAGAAAAAGAGAAAGATACTTGTACATACTGTATCTGTCTTTCCCTATTCAGCCGCCTCCTAGGTATTTCTGTGAACGTTATTCAAGATCCTCCCTCATGAACTGTAGTCTATATATTCTTCCTTTTTCCTGTGAGGTATCCTCGTTTTTCCCCTTAACATCCACTCTACACAGCACTCTCTCAGTGTTGCTGTAGGCTGTAATCCACGAGCAATAAAGCAGGACAGCATGTTAAATAAGCCTACTGGACAGCTTGGCTGGCTGGGGGCTTTGCCTCTGTGCTGTAGTGGGTGTCAATGAGGGAAAAGAAGCAGATAACCGATGGTGGATATTGTTAATTGTACCTCCTGGGACTTTATCTCCACTTCACAAGCTTTTCCCCTCCTCTGTTTCTCTACTTCAGAATGTATTATTTACAGTAATCAAAAGTACATGCCTACACTCCCATTTACTTAATTACATCAGTTGCTTTGGTGGAGATGGCCCTTTTGTCCGATTGATTTCTTGGTTTTGCTGTGGTTTTGGTCAAAGGCTGATCTGTGGCCTTTGTGACAGTAAGCAGTCATGGCCGTGCAGGGTACGGCATCCATGGATGGAGAAGCTTGGCTAGAGAAGCTTAGCTGGCTGACCCACCGTGCAGAAGATGTGTTTTGCTTTGCCCCTCGCCAACTGACATGTTTAAAGCCTCCTTCCGTCCTCTTTCGCACTTACAGAGGCCGAGGCACTAAACATACATTTCAGACACTGGTGAGTGATGTCAAAGAGCATTACACACACATACAGTACACACAAGAACGTAATATTTCAAAGTGCTTACTGCCTGCGGCTCACACCACAGCAGCACCAAATCTTCTCTCTGAGGCATCAATCAGGCATGTGGCAGCTCACACAGCGAGGTGGAATGGCTGTAAATGGCCGTTCAGATCGCTCTCATGGCTTTCTATCCTAGCGCTGACCTTTTCAAGCAACTCAAATGATGGTCACACGCTCTTAGATAGATTATTCCCTTATGTCAATGGTAACCAAGGCCCTGCACAAACCACCGGCTGCAAGCAATGGTCCCTTTTCACAGCAGCCCGGTCAAGGAGTAGAATTCAATCATTTCACTTCAGTCTGCACCATGGACGGTGATGGTGGTCATACATCAGTAGAGCTGAGGGGGAGGACATTGCTACTGTATCACTGTAAACACTATTAGTGGCCACGTCAGCGGATGAGATATACGGTAATGTATCACATTATGTATTTCATTACTCTGATAGGATGATGATGTTTGTTGTGGGTTGGTGGCGTTGAAGTTCTATGGGAAATATTACTACATATTGACATGGTGTAATGAAATTGGGCAGCTTTAGATTAATAATCGAAAGGAATGGCTTTCACTCAAACAAGAAAGGAGAAAACAATGAAATATAATAAAAACTAGCTGCACTCAGCCGAGTGAATACTGCAATCTCCACTGGGAAGCGTGGCCACTGACGTCAGTCATCTACAGTATATGACTGACCTATCTACTGTATGACATATGACAAACAGACACATAATATGCGTCATACGCTGCGTCATAATATCCCCCATTATATTCGCCCTGGCCGGAGGTAGAAATGATTATTGCAAGTATTGCAGACGTATAAAAGAAAGGGGATAGGCTCAGACTGTTGTGTGATTTCTTTATGGTAAATGGGTGAGTGTGTGCGCGCGCATGTGTGACTCCACTTATAGCCATATTTATAGCGTTTTTAGATATTTTTGGACCATTCCTTAGTTTCTATTAAACACACCTGTACTTATATTTCCACTGTTCCACAGCTCGTTTAACTCACAGGCCTTTTTCGGTTGAAAAGCTTATTAGTCATTAATATTCATTAGCTGACTGCTGATTGGCTAAGTCCTTTCTTTTATAGTTTTTAAACCTTTTTAACTAGTTTTTCCTAATAAAGTTGTTTTTATTTTGTTTCTGTAAAGCGACTTTGAGTACCTAGAAAAGCACTATATAAATAGTATGTATTATTATTACTTTGCGCCATGGTTTCAGTATATGCGTTTCAACAAGATTCCCCCAAAAACTTGGGTTGTCTCAGCACACACACACACACACACACACACACACACACACACACACACACACACACACACACACACACACACACACACACTTTTTGTGCTACAAGCCAGCTAGCAAAAGGTGCAGACCTGTGCAAAAACCACCACTCCCTCTGCTCCTCTTTGGCCAAAAGCCGGTTAGCAGCAATTAACTAAATACATTTACCATAACGTTAGTCAAATCTTTTTGTAATATTATGTATCTAACAGTAGTTCACTTCCATGTTTCCCGCAGTATCAAGTGGAGCATACTGCATGGAATATGGATACTGTAAAATAAATAAATATTGAAAACAATATTGTAGTATGATCCCTGGTTTTCTGTGCAATCTTGTGTGAAATGTTCTGTGCACAGCCAACCATGTGGACTGGGGGAAATTACCAAAAAGAGATTCCATCCATTTATTATAGTCTTCTCTTTTGAGAGGTTGTGCAGTGACAGGTTGGCAGCCTGGATGACAGGAACAATACATTTACCATGGACTAATTTACTGGTCATTTCATGGGGGTCAGCCCAATGTTTCTGTCTTCCTTTCCTCCTCCTTCTTTGCTTTCTGTCCTACTTGGGGAAGACGTTGCTGAGTGGGTAGAGGCCATCTGGGTGGGTGTCCTTGAGCAAGACCACCCCCCCCCCCCATGACCATCTGAGCAGCCATTTGCTGGGTGAAGCTGAAACGGAATTCCCCCCACAGGATCAATAAAAGTCTACCTACCTTTTCCCCCTCACTCGTCTCAACCTCTATATCTGTTACTGTTTTTTGTTTTTTTTCCTCCATCACTTTGCTTCACTGACTTGTACTGACAGGGAGATGCTGTGGTTCAGTGCTGCTGGAGTCATGACTCATAATCTTTAGATTCTGAAGCCTCCCCCTGACCTAAAATATACCCACCACACACACACACACGCGCCCCATGGTAAATTAGCCACACTGTCAGCCTGTCTGACGGTTCACTGGCAGAGGCTTTTCAAGGTGATACCAGTTGGAGAGAAGGGTGATAATGGCTCGCAGAGAAAATGGGAGAAGAATCGGTGGGCGTATTCATATTGTGGAGCTTTATGGATTGTCTCTTTTAACTCCAAATACCCCCCCCCCCCAAAAAAAAAATGAAGTCACCGGAAGAGGAGAATAGTTTAAACCCTATCAGCGAGTGTAGAAGACAGAAATGCTCATTTTCTGAAGTGCCTGTGGTGACTTTGTCTTCTGAAAGCCAGGGTTGGCTTCCTCTCTCATTTGGCAGACAGGGAGTGTCACTCTCTCAACTTGCTCATTAAATGCTGTTTGGTGCACTATTATCTTGATCTATATTCCTCTGGCAGCCTCCGAAATAGGCAGATGACTCATGATCTGAGTGACAGTATACAGAAGGCTCTTCCTTGCAATCTATGTGATTGCAATCCACGGGGTGTCAATGATCCATAAATAGACTTAAGTGAGAGAGCTGATAGCTTAGTTCTCTACCCAGAGAACAGAAGTCAAAGCAGAGATGCATGTAAATGAACTCCTACAGTGGCATCAATCAAGTAGGAGTAATCAGTGTTCCATTTGTACAAAAACAGACTGGGGGGGCTTCTTAACCACTTAAGCTTTCATGATGCGACAATTATGAGCTTATAGATCTATTTAAAAAATAATAATAATAATTTAACCCAGATCATGAGGCTGATTCTATAATGCCTTCTAAATCAGTAGTTCTCACACTTTCAAGATTTTTATAAAATATTCAAAAATAGCAGATGTACAAGCTTGCAGTGCGGCACAAAGTGACACGCTGTGAGCTTGTATATCTGCTATTTTGAATAGCCAACGCAAAAAATCTTAAATTACATTTTTGGTTTTAATGGGTTAAATGTTAAAATTTACATTTTAAATTAGTTTTTAAATATTTGATCATACCCCCCCCAATCAACCCACATCCCCAGAATCTCTGGCAGCATGCTTCAGTGCAGTATACTAGTAGACACACCACTTAATTAAAGTTATTAGATAGGGGCCACTGCTCACACATCCAAACGATGACTCCCTGCAGTAGGTTACTGCTGCTAAACAGCATACACTCATTTATTTTCTTGACTAGGACAGATATACAGTAGAGTCAAAGCCTTATTGTCTTAACGTGCACGCACGCACGCACGTATGCACTCGCACGCACAATTCAATTCAATTCAATTATTGGAATGAGAAAACATACATTTACATTGCCAAAGAAAACATGGAATAAACCAAATATAAATCAAGTATAATAATTGTATTTACAAAAATAATTCAAATTACATTAAATTAAATTAAATTAAATTAAAGGGAATAAAGAGATGTGTAAACAGAGCTATGTAACACACCTTAGAAAAACTAGCTGAATTGTGCATTTGCTGTTTTATTTGATGTTATATACATCATGTAAGCATATGACTTATATAGCGTATAACAAATACAAGACAGGTGGGCACTAGGGACATCTGGGCACCATATTTTTGGGATGACTGGGCACCTGGACAACTGGACACCAAAACTATGTGGGCACTAGGGACATGTGGGCACCTTGACGAGTGGGCACTTAGGGGTGGAGATAACTGGGCACCTGGACGAGTGGGCACCTGAATTAGGATTCGTGTCCGAAAGTGTTTTTTAACTTTACATAGCATGCTGCTTTGTTGTTGGTAAGTGATGTTTAACCCACTGTTCTTTAAACCCCCTAACACAACCCAACAACGAGGTCAAAAGTACAATATAAGAGTTTATTTGCCAAAATAGTACTGAGGTCAAAAGTACATTATAACAGAATTTCAAACTCAAAGTACAATATAAGAGTATTTGCCAAAATAGAAGTACTGTTAAAAAATAGAACAAATTGGGAAAATTGAAAAATACCAAAAAGCATTAAGGATACCAAAAATTGTCAAATGATCAATGTTCAGGTAGAGAAAACATAGCTAAACAGTACACTATAAAATGATAGAACAAAATATAGTAGCCTACAGTAATCCTAATTCAGGTGCCCATTCGTCCAGGTGCCCACATGTCCCTAGTGCCCAGATAGTTTTGGTGCCCAGTTGCCCTGGTGCCTACCCCTTCAGGTGCCCACTTGTCCAGGTGCCCAGTTATCTCCACCCCTAAGTGCCCACATGTCCCTATAGTGCCCAGATGGTTTTGGTGCCCACCTGTCCTGTTACCGGGTATGAATATGTGCTTTTGTAGTTTTTTGGAACGGGGGAGTACGTACCTACAGGACGTACATACTACTAATCCCAGCATCCTCTCTGATGTGTGGGCCGGTGTTGCCATCAGGGGGAGGAAGGTGGCGCCAGGGACCTGTTGGTGGTTAGAAATGACAGCTGAGGAACTCGGATTTCATCACAGAGATCACAATAACAACAGACCCAGCAGATAACGGGAGACGAGGCTGTTCGGGATCGGCGTGAGTGTGCGTTCCGTTCCGTTTCACTAGTGCTGGAGCCGGGTGTAGCATGATAGCTAGTGGTTTCACCGTGCTGATCCAGATCCAGCCGCTATTTCGCAGGGCTAAACTGAGCTGAGCCGCGCTGAGCTGAGCTGCTGAGCCCCATAGTGTGTGTGTGCGTATGTTTGTGCATGTGTATGCGTGTCGCACTGCACTTCTCCCACCTGTCAAGTTAGCCAGTATAGGCTAATTTGATGTGGCTGGCTGGGTGGCTAACATAAAGCTAGTCAGAAGACACGTTTGTGTGGGTGAGGTGCAGTTAAGCTGAATGGCCTGCACATGCACCCCGGCTTATCAGTGACACTTCATCTGAATGTGTGTTAGCTTAGTGCAAACTAACATCAGATAACACAGTTGGCTAATTAGCCTGCCTATTTAGCTTAGCTGCTGCTGCTGTGGCGTTGCTAGCAAAGCTGGCTAATTGACCCAGATTTAGTGCAGGGGAATAATGTTGTTTTTTCCACCAGGCTGAGCTTTATTTACATGTGATAAGCATGGTTGAACAACACAGGGGTCAGGTATGTTTGGAGGGTGTGACTGACATGATGACAGAGGTGACTATGTGACATCATCATACTGACCCAAATGTCCCAGGCCTTGGTGATGTGTAGGGCAATGGTTCTTCTCAAACTTTTTTTTTGACTCAGAGCACCTCTGTAAATTACTTTTTAATCCACGGCACCCCTGAATTACTTTGTTACTTTATAGCACCTTACATATGTCATGTTAGGATATGTAAACATGTAAATCTATCCTAAGATACAGTGTGTCACGAGGAAAACTTCAGAAAATATTTTTTCCATTAGGACAGATTGAAAATAACTTTATACTTGATGTTTAACCACTTGAACCCCAGCAGCATCCCTATTCTCGGGGGAACATTCTCCAAAAATAGCTGCTATATCTGGCGAATGAATTCCAAATATTATCAAAGTATTCTGCAGTACGCCACTTTGAGAAACCCTGGTTTAGGGTGAACACATTTTGTCAAATTCTCAGCTGTTCCTCACATGGTCTTTCCAAACGTATCTAGCTATGAAGTGCTTACTACTCTCAAGCCAGACCTCTGGGAACGAGTCTAAGCCAGAGACAACTCTTCCACAACAGAGCCGTATAAGAGAGTTATGACACTAGCGTTGACTACCATTGTAAGACTGGAATGCGGAAGTGCTCTGCCTATCTCAATGAGATATATCCAATGTTTGGAACTATTGCCCATAGCAGCCCGCTTTGCCGCGAGATCAAAGCGTGACGTTACTTACTCTCTCTTCTACACTCTGTTCCACAACCTTCAAATGTCTGTAATTACGCCCCCTAAAAGTTTTGCACAGGAAGCTAGCTGTCGTCTGTTTGTCATTTCCCGAAAATACATCGTAGAGAAATTAGATTTACAGTAGAACTTATTTACGCTGCTGCGAAGGTGAAACATAGGTGGGTTGGAGGCGGGAGTCCGAGTCATCCGCTTTATTTTCGGAGGCTTTCCAGCACTTCCGATGTAGGCGGAAGCTTTTGAGAATAGTTGAAGCCAACAGTCTGTCTCCAGAGACTTAAGTGCTCGCAGTAATGTCTGGGACATCAAGCTGTTCATCTGTAAAACTGAATTACATTATCCAGGAGTATACTGTCATTTAATGTCATTCTGTGCCTCCTGAGATGCCCCACAAAGCCTCTGGAAGCACAAATAACTACACAAAGCAAGTATTGCATTACGCTGCAAACATGGCTCGAGGAAGAGAAGATCAAATTAAATGCAACAAGTAGTACACCCACGAGAGTCAAAATGAAGTTGCCATTTAGGTAACAGTGGGCTAAATCTGCAGTCTAGAGCAAATGTGGTGTCATTACTTTAAGCACCTTAACCTCTTTCTCCCTGTTTGGGGCATGTCATTATAACAATTTTTCAAAAATAGCAGATCTACAAGCACAAGTCACAATGCGTCGGTTGAGCTTGTAGATAGGCTACGGCAAAGTGTAAAATAGTGTGCTTTTGTGGTCGCCGTAAAGCCAAACGGTGCTGCGATAATGATACTGGCACAGTGCTAAACATAAGGCTTTGAACATGTACAGTAGTTTACTGTGCAAGTGTCTGTATGTTTATATCTGCTCTGCTCTCCATTCAGGGTCGTGGTGAGGACCGTGCACGTGATGGAGTCCCTGATGAGTGCGGTGGCACCACGCTCCCCAGCCCCGGCCAAGAAGCCGTCGGAAGTGGACTTCCGTTCGGGGGCCACCCTGGAGCAGCTGTCAGCCCGTGTGTCGGAGCTGGTCGTCCTGGAGCAGGGAGAATTTGGAGACCAGACTGCGTTAGAAGTCCACACTGCCAAGGACTTCATTTTCAACATGCTAGGTATGGCTTCATGTTGGACAAAGGAGGTGTGATGTACAATGAATGGGCTTGGTGACTGTGGTGGGGAGACATAATATTGACCACTTTACAGAGATTCAAAGTACATACAGACAGAATGGGATGCAAAGTCTGTAGTACCTCACATGCAGTACAAACCACAAGTCTTAAGATCGACAATGTCCAAGCATTGCCAGCTAAGCTACATTGCTGCTGACTTGAGTCTCCGTTGAAGTGTTGCTCAAGCCACACTGCCTAACTTAAGCTGGTTGGGTTAAATAAATAGCACAGGGAACTGGCTAACAGCTATAATTAGTTTTACTTCCCTTTTATGGAACGGAGCAGGAATTGTGGGACGAGAGAGCTGGGAAGTGGAAATTGTGAAACAAAAACATATGATTGATTGACGCTTCAGTGTTATCAGAGCGCTGCAAAATGTTGAAGCCAGCTCATTTTCTTTTGTATTGCGTCAAGCAGCGGCAGTCAGGTTTCAGGTTGTAGTTTCATGTCGCTGGCATCCATTGAAAATTACTTTTAGCATGTTTTGTCGCTGCTACTGTGAAAATGGAATTAGTCAACTGCATTGCACTCTACATAAGTAGAAACGTTAACATACATTCAGTAGCTATGCACTTAGGAGCTGCAAGACACGGTTGCACGTGTATACAGCATACAATAGGGTTGTTGTTGACAAGAATGAAGACAAGAATGAATAGCCTCTGCAAGTAATGTAACAAACTGTGGTGCGTGTGCAATTTGAAGGCGGCAGCAGGCCAGACTTTACAGAAAGGTTTGTGTTTGTTGAGTTATGAACGGAACCCAACGTAACTCTTGTTCGTGTGTGTGTGTGTGTGTGTGTGTGTGTGTGTGTGTGTGTGTGTGTGTGTGTGTGTGTGTGTGTGTGTGTGTGTGTGTGTGTGTGTGTGTGTGTGTGTGTGTGTGTGTGTGTGTGTGTGTGTGTGTGTGTGTGTGTGTGTGTGTGTGTGTGTGTGTGTGTGTGTGTGTGTGCGCGCGCGCGGTGTGTATGCATGATTGAGTGAAACTGGCTACTGCTTCCCTGGAAAAATACATGTTAAAATAATAATTGTATTCTAATAGTGAAAATAGCATTTATTTCAATGGAAATATTCGCACATCCGGTTAACTTAGAAGCAGGTACGCTGGACAGTATCATGTGACCATTCAGAAGGAAAGATCCTGCACACTGCCCTCGATCAGCAGCATCAGTTTATTAAACACGCAGATCTCCTACTTTTGAAAGTTGTTATAATTATGAAATGTTTGGTCATTTTGGGAAAACCTTCGACTATAATAACATGCCCAAAACAGGAACACCAGGTTGAAAGTGAAAGTGGACACTTATGCTAAATAGTTTGGTTGTTTGGTGCTGTAGTGCAGACTTGATGTATTGTACTGTAACAGTTACTTTACGTCACCACATTTTCCACATCCAAACTGATACTTTTACCAATTGGTCGTAATTAATCAAATGAGCTAAAGCAAAATATGAAACTCACACAGACCAAAGCAATTAAGATGATTTACTTTGACGGTCATTTCAGTAGGCGGTAATAAATGAAGTGTGTGTGTTTGTCCAATAGGTGGCACTCTCTCCCCTTCCAGCTTTCCCCTGTCAATGCTGCTCTCCTCATATCTGTCCGTCTGTACCGACACCACTGGCAACCAAGGGTCATTTGGCCACGGTCCTGATAAGTTCCAGGGGTCTTTTCTTTTCAGCTGCCCTCTCGTCTATCTCTTTTACTTTTGGTTCTGTCATCTCCCCCTTTCTCTCCACGCTGTGTTTTTTGCTCTCCCATCAGCATTTCCTTTCCTTGGCCTGCTGCTCTCTCAGCGGTGGGGCTCTCCTCCATTCGTCTGTGCCAGCCAGAAAGCCTCCGTAGATCTAAAAGTCCCCTCTCCATTTCAACATATCATCCCCGGGACAATAGCGGCGGTGCAGCCCCATTAACCCACCCCAACCACCCGTGCAGTTTGGGCTCAGGCTATTGTTTGCTGCAAAAATATCATAAGAGGCGCTTTCTTTTATTGCTAATCTAGTTAAATATTGGATTAGCTGCCAGCCCTGCCCGCCCCTGTGGATCTCTGTGCATCTCCTTCCTGTCCTCTCACACTCCTCTCATCTTCTCGTATAGCGTAACCACATGAACCCTATTCTGGAAATGGTGAATATTCTGTGAAAAATAGGCATAGCTTGTAGTTCTGCAATTTCAAAGACATATGGTGTAGACGGAAAACAGGAATGGGCAAAATACAGACCCCTGGTGGTTAAATGCATACTTAGACTGCCTCGCCTAGAGAGAGAAATAAATATCACATGAAATCAAAATTACAACACTTTTTCATTTTAGTTTTTCCCTCTCTATACCTATTGTGGACAGTATCGTGTTGCTCCTTCAGCTATATTCTTATCTAGTCTAAACTGATATCAGATATTAGCTCTGCCAGTGTGCGGTCCCATCATGTTTTCACTGCTTGTTTGCAACCCCGGTTCAAGACTAAGTTTTTCCAGTTGTTTTCCTTCCCCGGGGCTGCCGCTGCTTGCTGAAGCGATCACAAAGGGGTTGTCTGGTATTTTTGTGTCCCCTTGTTCCAGTACCTCCCACTGGGACATCTCAGCCTCTGTTCCGAAATGAAAAACAAAAAACTCCAAAACAAACAACCGGGGGGAAAAAAAAACTGCTTCTGTGTAGCTCTAACGGAGCGGAGGGGGAGACGCCTTGTGTGTGATTGGAGGCTACAGTGTGCAGACTAGAGTGGAGTACGCCGTGGTGGCTGTGTATGCGGCGGCGTACCGTTCAAGGACGCAAGCAAGGCGCCACTGGGAACAAGCAAATCACAGCTCCCGGCAAACAAAGGCACGGGCTCATCATGCATACTCTATGTGTACTTTGTGAGTGAGGTGACAAATACACGCTATTGAATATAGGTGTGTATGTGTGTCGCCGCTGCTTACACACTCACGCTCACATGCGTGCGCGCACATGCACACACACCACAGTTTGCTACATTACTTCCAGAGGCTTTTATAAAGTTTGGGCTGCAATAGGATCCCCCACTGGGCTTTGCACTCAGAGAGAGAGGAGAGGTAAAGAGATTAAAAGCACACTCGCGCACACGCAGAGTGCAGCACCTTCCCCAGCTTTTACAGATCCAAGAAGCAACTGTTATTTACACTGGGTGCTCTGTGAGTAAACAGTGTATGGCTTTGCCTGCAGGGAAGTGTGGTCGGGGGAACCGTATACTCTACTGTATACTGTATAGTATAGACTCGTAGAAGCAATGCACGATCAAGGCAGAAGTGTCTGGAGACAGATACAGAAGAAATACAACTTATTGAAACGATGTGCCAGGCCCCCACATACAGTATGCCAACACTGGTACTTGTGAGATCTCTGTGAAAGCGTCAGGTAAAAAGGACGCTTTTTATGACATTTTGAAATACCAGGCACACAGCCCAGTTCCTCAGATAGAGATTTCAAAAGTATGGCCGTGCCGAAATGGAATACAGATTTGTTAGGCTGGCCCAAGCTTCAACCCCACTCTGGAAAGCTTGCGTGCGTTTTGCACATCTCCACGAGTGCATCAGTTCCACTTCAGCAACCCCCCTGTCCAACCCTTCTCCTTACATTACATCAGCTTTGGTTTGGATAGTAATGCGGAGGCTGGGGGCCAATCTCGAGGGAGGCTGAGCGCTGGGGTACGAGTCAAAAGTTCACCTTGAGATGAGACGGGAAGGAAACTAAAATCGAGATGAATAACGGCAGCGAAACAAAAGCCGGCTCGGCTCGTCTTGTCTGTTTGCGCGTGCATGTGTGTGTTATGGCACCCTGGGTGTTTATGCATCCTTGGCGCTTTGGTGTTCTGTCTGCCTGCCAGCCGAGGTCGCTCCTTCCCATTTGGCTGACCTTCTTCAAAATAACACCACAGTCAGAGTGAGGCCGGGGACGGCAGAAGTTCAGATTGGTACACTGGCAACTTCACTGTTCCTCCCCTGCAGTGTTGATTTTAACAACACATTTTTATGTAGTTTTAGTCATAGTCTTTTGAATAAAATTCTGTTTAGTTTTAGTCATATTTTAGTCACCTGAAATGTTTTACTTTTAGTCTAGTTTTAGTTGACTAAATATCATAAGATTTTAGTGCCAACAAAATGGCTGGTTTTCACTTACTGGAGCTGCATGCCAAAAATAGCAGATATACAAGATCAGCTATTTTCGGTCTGTGACACCCGCACGCTCCCATGATGACTTGTCTCAGTTCTGCTGGAGGTGCATCCATGTGATGTTTTTTCATTAATAGTAATAGTTTTAGTCATCATAGCTTAGTTTTGATAAACGTTTTCTTTCGTTTTCGTCAGGGACAAAAGGTAGTCGACAATTTCTTTCGTCTTAGTTTTAGTCGAAGAAATCAACACTGCAGTGCTCACCTGTTTTATTACCGACGCCCCTTGCTGAGCCAAGCGTGAATGACTGGAATTGAGAGGTCAGTTAATAGAGCGACACGCTCACTGACATGACACGACACCCATATATCTGACTGTATCGACAAATCGACAGCGATTCTATAGGGAGCTGTTGTCTGTTTTCCTAGCTGTGAGACGCTCATCAACAGTTTTCGGTCCTGCTTGGTTTACACAGCTTCATGGCGGCCTGACTCTTTTCAGCCTCCGTTGCTGAGACGGCGAGCCCTGCTTTGACGCACCCCTTTGGGGGCTGCTGCTGTTTACCATGCAGGCTGTGGGGCCCGAGCGGGTCCCACACGCCCACACTGGCTGACTAATGCCGCGTTAAATGCTCCTATCTCCTCCACTTTGGATCCAGATGCCTGCGCGAGACTGGCGGACCCTCCCCGGGGGCCCATCACAGCCATTGTTATTCTGTGCGTGTCCACCGGGGGCTGCGTTTGATAGCGCCAAAGCGACGAGCAGCATGAGGAATTGGTGTGGCTGCTGCCCTCTCTCCTCCCCGTTTTCTTTTTTTTTCTCCCTTCTTTAATGCACATCCACTCTCTTCTGCCTCTCATTCCTGTCCTGCTTTAGTGTTCTGTGTAACTGGTGCTGGATGGGGATCTGAGGTTGTCGGTCGATACGTCACACAACACGTTCATTAGGAACACAAATTGTTGCTGTCGGGCAGAAACCTCTTATCTCCATATTCTAACTTTTTGTGTTTTTTCGTAGATTAACGCCCTACTTGATCATACAACAGCGTCAAACAAAAGTATCAAAAGTAGCAGATTCACAAGTATCAAAAGTAGCAGATCCACAAGTATCATTTTTTTTTTGCTATTTTGGAATTTGAATCCTGAAAAGTAAGTAAGAGGTTGGACATGAGGTTTACACCCGACAGACAAAATACTCTTAAGAGTAGCCATAGCCCATACATCTATCCATCCCTCCAAACATACTGTAAAAGGAGCTATTAAACCATTGATCAATATGCATAAGCCAGTCAGGCATGGCTTGTGCACGCAGACATGCACACGGGGTATCTAATATGAAAGTGAATTGAGTTGTTAACAACATTAACACCATTACTGTGACATAACATTCATTGACTGGTACCCAGAAAGCTGCTCTTTATCACAACAAAGACTGTCGCTGAGGTTTTCGGTTCCTTTTTGAATAGGTAATGCTTCAGTTTAAACGCTCAGAGTTTTAAATTGACCACTGTTGGCTACATTACAAGAGCCAATGTGATTGATGTTTTTTCTTTCTTTCTTTTTTTTTTTACATTCGTTTGAGACAGAGTCTCAAAATGCATGGCATTTTCAGTGGTTGCAAACAAAGCAGACTATTTGAAAGCGTAGTGTCCCTATACTCCCCATCCATATCGTATCTGCATTATTCAGCCGAGGGCCTGCTAAAGGATTTTTCTGACATCGTGTCGTGGTGTAGCTCTAATAAGAGAACAATGTCAGCGCACACAGCTTTATAGCTCTTCGAGGTGCTGATAAAAATTCAATGCAAAAAAAAACACTGACTCTCAGAGGTTCAGGGGATTGAATGAAGCTGAGACATTCACTTTGTTCTGTTGAGCTCACTTTTCTGTGTTTCCTGGCAGAGGTCAGCATCGGCTCTGACCTCTGCTTCGGTGTCGTCAGTGGTGGAAATACCAGAGTATATACCAGAGTATTCATCATGCAGAATGTCCCCATTTCACAAGGTATCATTATGTATAAAAATCTTTCCACCGCTGGGTGTTGTGCACCGAAAGTAGCAGATGTACAAGCTCACAACGCCATGCAATAGGACTGCACAGTTAACCGCATCGAAAACGACATTTAGAACCTCTCGCCAACTTAATTTTGCTCATGTCGGTTAATTTGGTTAATGATTTCCCTGATGCAAGCGTTCATGAAGTGTCAACTGACAGCTTCAATATTTTAGTATGTTTACAGTACTGACCTTGTCAGAGAACTAAGAAAAGTGTACAAAATAATTATTATAGCAGATCTACAAGATCACTAAGCGTCCTGTGTGCTTGTACATATTATGCTCTTTTCGGCAAAGAGATTTGCTGTAGAGGGAAAAAGGGAGGGGGCCAAGTACAGTATTTAGAGCCCTGGGGGACCCCGGTCAACTAAGTACATGAGATTTAACAGATTAATCGTAATTGAGGTAAACATTTGAAATAATCGTAATATTCAAAAATATTTAAAATCATATCGCCCCGCCTTACATCGTTGTGTGCTCGTAATATTAAAAAATATTTAAAATCATATCGCCCCGCCTTACATCGTTGTGTGCTCGTAATATTAAAAAATATTTAAAATCATATCGCCCCGCCTTACATCGTTGTGTGCTCGTAATATTAAAAAATATTTAAAATCATATCGCCCCGCCTTACATCGTTGTGTGCTGGTAGATTGGCAATTTTCAGCGTGCGATACTTGATATATAAATCAGGCATAACAGTTTTGAAACGGAGCGTCAATCTTCCACTCTATCTCTTTATTTCTCTCTCTTTCTCTCTCACACGCCTATGTCTCATTGATCTGTGAAATCCAGTGGATGGGATTAAATGGGAGCACATCCATCCTGTCTGTTAAAAAAGACCCTGTTTTGAATTTTAATCTCCCCGTCTAGATGCAGGCTCATATTCGGCAAGAAGTCAGAGGATCTCACCTTTCAGCACGGGGGTAGTGCGGGGCTAATCCTGGTATTATATGGAGCCCAGAGGAGGCTGTGAAACATGCTGGTTGAAAAGAGAGCTGATACCATCTGGTTCAAACTGTTAGTCAAGTCAAAGGATGGAATCGCAGCTTTCAGGACTGTCTTTAAGGTTATTTTAACGTTTTCCTGCATGTTACCAGTGGTGGAAAGTAATTACTCAAGTACTGCACTTATGTACAATTTTTAGGTACTTTTTACTTTACTGGAGTATGTCCAATTTTCAATACTTTAAATTCTACTCCACTACATCTCAGGCAAATATTGTACTTAACTCCACTACAATTATTTGAAAACTTTAGTAACTACTGTAGTTACTTTGTAGATTTGGATTGTTATTACAAAACATACAATAACCACTTCAGCCCTATTTGAACGTTGGCTATTTGAAAATAGCCGATCCACAAGCTCACAATGCGTCGCGAAGCGTTGTGAGCTTTTAGATGTGCTATTTTCAAAAGATTTGAATACATTTTATACATATGATATCTTGTAAAATGGGACATTCTGCATAATGAGTACTTTTGGTACCTTAAAGGGGTAGTTCACCCCCAAAATAACTTTTTTTCTATTGATTACTCACCCCATGGAGCCTTGAATTCATGGATATTTTTTTGTTTTTGTCGCATTCCTTCCTTTATTATTTGATTATAATAAATTTGTCCCCATTGATTCCGGTAGGAGACACAAATGCATTTGTGTCTCCTACCGGAATCAATGGGGACAAATTTATTAAAATCAAATTATTGGCTTAGGAATGTGACAAAAACTAAAAAATATCTATGAATTCAAGGCTCCAGGTGGTGAGGAATCAATAGAAAAAAAAATATTTTGGGGGTGAACTACCCCTTTAAGTAGATTTTTATGCCAATACTTTTACTAATTTTGATTATCGGTCTTTTGCTTGGAACAGAGCGTTTCTACATTGCAGTATTGATGCTATTACTTAAGTAAAAAATGTAACTTTTTCCATCCCGCATGTTACGTCAGACATATTGCCCAGAGGGACAGGAAACGTGAGATATGAATCCTGAGCTGGATTCAATTCTTCAACCATTTAGGGAATTTAGGGCTGGGCGAAGTGTTGTCACAACATCCCTGACCACCAAACATCGATGTGTTCTGTATTGTTTCATCTAAACATCCTAATTGCACTATTTAGCGATTCGTCTCTATGATTTATCTTTATTTAGTGACATTAGACGACCTCTGAATAAGTTTGTGTTTTTGTTCACTAACATTGATCATGCTGTATTACATTTTATGATTTGTATTGTGATGTTTTTTGCCTGGACCCCAGGAAGAATAGTCTCCACTACGGTTTAGACTAATGGGGATCCTTAATAAACAATAAATAATAAGGTTAAAGGAAAAGGAACAGAGAGGAGAAGAGGTGAATTGTTTTGCCTTATAATCTTGCAGGATGCAATGGAAAATAATGACTTTTTCATAGATGCTGACTAATACTTTTACCTTACTTTTACCTCATTATCTATTCACAGCTTTGGCCATACTTAAACTCTCTAATTGTCCCATTAACGGCTTTATATTCATATTTAGCATTTTCTCCAAAGTCATTAGAATATACCTTGGTAATTGAGTCAGTGTTGGCTAAATCTCGTTGCACAGTTAATACGTAACGTCATTGACATTTGGAATTCATTCGTAAATCTCTTTTCTCCAGGGACTATTTTCCGCTAGAATGTTCAGATCAGTTTGTGATGGAAAATGCAATGAAGGTTGGTTGGTTGCTTTTATTGTGATTTATTTGTATATGCAGGTATACTGCACATAGAAATGTGATGGCTCTGATACATATTAAAGGTAGGGTAAGTGATATTCTTTGGTTTAAACAAAAAAGGTTTTTGTTAAAAGGTTAGAGCTCTATATTCTGATAGTAATCATTGCTATAGAGTGTTTGTTCAGTAACAGGGGTCTCCCTGTCTCCCCAGCTGTTTAATAAACAGATAATACATTTTCAGGTAGCTGTGGTGACTGGCATTCAATCAGTCAGTCTCTGATACTACAGTACCTAAATGAAAGCAATGGAATCCAGTGACTTGCTCAAAAATCGAACAAATCACAGTATGCTTTGTGACATGGTCAGAGTTGGTGGTCAATGGACTAAACACGTCAGACCACTGGTATGGTCCTTGCCTCTTTCAACCTGGCATGGCATCCCTGTTTTTGGGCATGTAATTATAGGCGTGAAATTTCTAAACATTTCAAACATTATTGGGAGAGCAAATGTATAAGCTTGTATGTTTGCTATTTTTGTGCTGCATCGTCGTTCACCGAAATATAAAATAGGGCTTAAGTGGTTAATATTGTCGATTTAAATGATATCATATGATGTGATATGAGACTTCAGTCAGCCCAATCCTTCTGTACCCTGCCACAGCAATAGCAATGACAGTTGTTCCACAGATTCAAACGTGTGTCACAGTGAGTGTAAAACTGAGCCCAATGGGGCGTAGGGCTGGGCGATATGACTTCAAATCAATATCACAATTATTTCAAATTATTACGTTTAAGAAATATTGTTAGTTTCTTTAATAGCGAAAATATCAGGTCTACAAGCTAACAAGCTCGTAGATCGGATATTTTCACTATTGTACAACAAAGTATACTACAGGGTGAAGTGGTTAATCGGATTAATCGATTTAGTAGATTAAAAAAAATATATCAGATTTTTTTTTGTAGATTTTATAGAAGAATAGAAGATTATAAAAAAACCAATAAAAAAATACCCTGCTTCTTGATTATTCGATTAACCTACATGAGCACGATTAAGCGGGTTATCGGTTTCGATATCACTTGTGGTTAATTTCCCAGCCCTAATGGGACACCATGCTGTTAAAGTAGCTACAGCAGCTTGCCCTACATTTCAGTTGTTAAGCAAGCAGCCCCAACTTTCTTCACCAGAGCGCTGCGCTCCCATCATCACCCGGCAGCCTGCTCCTACCCCCTGCTGTTCCAACCCACGCAACGCCTCACCTTATTTGGTGGAATCCCATTTTACAGAGATTTACGACACTATATATAGACTCTATCAAACTAGAAGCGTGTGGCTGAATATTCACATCCCCCTCCTCCCCCTCCCCCTCCTCCTTCTCCTCCTCCTCCCCTGGTAGTGATGAAAAGGGACCTCTCTTCCCTGCTGCTCCTGTTCCCGCTTTGGGGCGCCGTGACGGCTGTGTCACATTGAAACCTCATCCTGTGAGGCTGTGTGTGTGTGTGTGTGTGTGTGTGTGTGTGTTTGTGTACATGCGTACACCTTTAGGTCTGTACTGCTGCTGCGCTAAAGCACATGCATGTTGGTTGTGCATGCTTATGAACTGAACACATGGAGGCTTCGTGTGTGTGCATGTTATGCGGTGTGTGTGTGTGTGTGTGTGTGAACACTAGTGCGTGACTGCGTGTGTGTGTTCTTTACACGTAAGTTAACCCATTCTATCCGGAACGCATCTGTGTCATTTAAGATGTCTTTGGTTATTCGAAAATAGCAGATCTACAAGCTCATAGCGCGGCACTCAGTGCCGTGCTATGAGCTTGTAGATCTGATATTTTTGAAAGATCGGGAAAAATAAAAAATGTATTTTATAATAATAAATAATATTTGTAAAATATTTTTTTTCAGGGACCTCCTAGAAGCCTCTATGAGCTTGTAGATCTGCTATTTTTTAATAGCCAAAGTACAAAATAAAGGTTATGGCTCAAATCTAAAATGACACAGATGCGTTTCAGGATTGAATGGGTTAAACCCGAGGTCGTTGAGTGCAGTCAGTGACAGGCAGTTAGCGGTTTTACCGTAGAAACCCTGACTTCTCGTTACTCTTCTCTCTACCGAGTCCATTAGCGGGGACACCACTGACCTCTTTCCTCACCGCTGCCTGTACTGTACTGTACGTACAGTAAGCGCTGCCTGGCTGGCGGCTCGTGCAATTGCCACACCTGCAACACAGATTCACATCACGCGGGAACAACTGTCAAAGCTACCAGATGTCAGCTGGAAGCTCCAGCGATGATGGGGGATGACTGGGGATCACATTATGATCGTTTTGGGCTCTTCCCATTAATTAATAAAAAAAATATTTTTGGGGCTTTTTCTGCCTTTATTTGATAGGAAAATAGACTGACAGGAAACGGGGAGAGAGATGCGGGGGGGGGGGGTTGGGTGACACCCAGCAAAGACCGTCGGGATCGAACCCAGGCGGTTGCCCAGACGGTTACGCCAACCGTCCAGGCCGGCTCTTACCATTTAAATGAGTTTTTGTAGCTGTGAAATGTACTTGTAATCCCTGCAAAGTCACCCTCTGTGCTGTCACACTGTCCATAAAACTAGTCTCCCATTCATAGTCAGCAGATAAACCCTAGGTGGCAGTATACGACTGAGTAACTTTTTGTTTTGTTTTGTGTGTGTATGAATCACAACTGTACCATGCCATAGGCTAAAGACCGTCATACATGTTGGCAGTGGTTCTCAGACTGTTTAATTTCAAGGACCCCCATAACTCTGAGAATGTACTAATGGAACCAAATGGACCCGTAAGCCATTGTTGTACACTCTCAGAGTTACAGAAATGTAAGGGTCCATTTGGTTGGAACACTGAGCGTCCCTGGTCCCCACTTTGAGAACCACCGGTCTATGGACTGATGTTAACACACTTATAATTTGTTGTATTTGTTGTGTCGAAAATAGCCGATCTACAAGCTCACAACGTGTCGCAATGCGACATATTGGGGAGGTTGTACATCTGCTATTTTCACTACCTTTTTTTTCACTTTTGGCCATATCTGTATAATGACATCCAAAACAGAGACACCAGATTGAAATGGGTTAATTGTATAGAGCGTGTAAACGCCTTTGGAAACACACACTATTGCTTCTATATCGTCTCCCTCTGCAATTGTTCCTATATTGTTTTTCCTTTTATTTTGCATTACAAACAAAACGTAATTGCTTACAGCCTAGTTTCAGCACTACTGTATACACATCCATGTCTCAAGAGTGCAATCTGACGGAGTGAAACCGTGAGTAAAATAGGAAATTTGACTGCAAAACAGGCACGTACTGTATCGTATACCCAGGGTGAAGGGGCTAAAATTAGTTTCTTGAAATACCACCACATGTTAAATCAAACACACACACACACACACACAGGTCTACAGATGTGATGTTGCCAGAGGAACAGTAGCAGCATGCCATGTCTCATGTGTATATAGTTGATGTCACAGTCTGTTTTCATTTCAACACACCTGTGTTCAGAGTGGAAATGTACAGGCTCTTTTTGACTACGTAGGACACAGCCCAGAACCTTCCATAAACTGTGTGTACCGTAGTTCTGTTATGGCCTTTTCTGTTTACATTTCCTTTGTATGGCTGTCACGATTACAAATTTAAGTTGATGATTAATTGTCACACAAATAATTATTCGATTAATGATTTAATTGTGTTTTTTTGGCATTGAACATTGGAACATAATACAATTTTAATTTTGAGTTTGGTTTTGTATTTTCTTCATAATCGCTAATTGCACAGGTCAGATATGACAAATAACTTAAATATACAAAGGAATTACTGAAACATTTAATAATTTTATACTTAAAAAAAATAGGAAAAATAGCTGATCTACAAGCACTGGCTTAGTTCTTGCAGTGGAAAAGAGTCTTTAGTCACCACACAAGATAGTTAACATTCTTGTACTTTGACCACCGTCAGGAAACAACAGTATTACTGAATAAGTCAGATCTACAGACATGGTATATACTGTATCAGGCCTAATCAAATACTCATATTTCTCTCCAATGGAAATCATTTCAAATTTCAAAAGTGATTTCCTTATGGGATTAGATATATAATCCGTGACTGTGAAACCAGCCCTATTCCTATGTTCCTATGCCAGCAAATGCAATAGTTTACACGTGCAATTTGGTTGTTGACTAAGCTTGTGTGTGTGTGTGTGTGTGTGTGTGTGTGTGTGTGTGTGTGTGTGTGTGTGCACGTGTTGGGAGTTGGCCAATAAGTAGTGGGTGATAGCACAGTCGGGTTTCAAAAGTAGATTATTATGTTTTTTGGAGTACCCTCAAACAAGCAGAGGAGCATTGTTAATTGTTACAAAACCCTGAATGATTGAGAGGGCCAAGACCCAGGCAGGGTCCCTGGAACACAACAGAGATATCAGGCAAGAATACTTGGCATCTGTTAAGCTCGCCAATGCCAAGAAGCCTTTATCTTTCTTGAACGCGTGCCTTCATCCATTTCCTTTTGCCCAAAATGTTGTGTGGTGGGTGTGCAGTGTTCACAAGTGACATCATTCCCTTAACCTGAAGGGACACCTGCGTTGTTTCTATGCAACACCGTTCCCATACCTGGAAGGGACACCGTGGCTGTTTAGATCCCATATACCAGAGGGCCGGGCCCAACAACTGCTAGTCCATAAGTACTAAGTAGTGATTCTTTCTGTAGTATAATATTGCTACTTCAAGAGGGCAAATTAAGCTCAGTATACATTTAAGCACATTTCTTTATTGTAGAGTGTAGAGTACAGGATGTGATCATATAACAGTCTTATCATATAGAGCCAGTGTTAAACCATACAATATGTGTGTGGACTGGATGTCAAGGACATTATGTTGGATACTAGTATGCAACTGTAATAGTCTCAGACTGTAAATCTGACTGTAGGGACAGACTGCTGTCTGAACTGTTAATGGTTAAATAACACTGACAAAGCCCTGCGTGCCGAAACGTGTCTGTTTGGTAGACTCATAAACATTATTCAAAAAGACTCTTAAGACTTCTACAGAGTGCATCAGATTGTATCTTCTTTATACATACTATTATTAGGGCATTGGTTCTCAAAGTGGGGTCCCCAGCAAAATGTGTTAATACAGCATCACAACCATTTTAACCACTTTATACATTTATATGTTTGCTATTCAAAAATAGCAGATGTACGAGCTCACATCGTGTCACTTACTGCCGTGCTGCGAGCTTGTACATCTTCAATTTTGGGATTTTATATCAGGTTTAAAATAAATTATATCAGGTTTTCTTTACACAAATCTTCTCTTCTGGGGGTCCCTGCCACACCTTTTCAGATGGGGGTCCGCGGCTAAAATACATACAAACCTCGGGTTTGAGAACCACTTTGTTAGGGGGCCCGGGAGCCCAGGTGTCAGGGGGCCCAGGATTTCTAGCCGTACCCCTGCTGAACCTCTCTCTCATCTCTGTATCTCTGTCTCTGTGTCTCTCTCTCTCTGTCTCTGTATATCTCTCCCCCTCTCGCTCTCTTCCCTTTCAGCACTTCCTCCCTCTTTCTTCCTCCTCAAAGTCTGCCAGAATTCAAAATCCTGATAATTGATTAGTCACATTTTGTCACAGGAGCTGAGCTCAGGCGAACAGGCACAGGAAGTAATTATCGGGGGCAGAGGGAGCTTGGCTTCCCATTGCTTTTAGTGCAGCAGGTGCCAGCAGCACTGTCTCTTACTGCAAAGTGTTTAAACCCATCACATTGTGGAGAGAACCAGGCATTTGGGGAATGGGTACATACAGTACACAAGTGGTGCAGGGCTGCAACTATCAATTATTTTCTTCTGCGATTATGCTGTCGATTACTTTGTCCATTAATCAAATAATCAGAAAGTGTTTTTTTAAGAACATATCGACGAATCAAACTTGAAAAAAAATCATTCACCTTTGTCGTACAGCGGTGTCAAAAATAGTACAAAATGTATCATTACTAGCTCACAACTTGTGAGCGTGTAGGTCTGCAATTCTTTTTAACATAATCGATTACCAGAGTACATTATAGAACTTCCTGTGATCAAGCCGGGAATTATTAAATTTTTCCTTCCCTGCGACGAAGTTCCTGGTCTTTTCACACAAGGCCACGAATGCACACGAAACACGCATGCACTACATTTATCCCCAAATTCTCCCCGCTCTGACCTATTTTTCTGCACCCTCGCTCACTTTCAAACAAGGCCGTTCACGGATGGCATTTATATGGCTTATTAGTTGGGTATTTTGTGAAGCATCAGATTGTGTTTTTATCTGCCTCCGTAGCCCAACAGAATGTGGTCAAATTTGTTTCCTATCTCTCTTTCACACACACCATCCCAGAAAAACACTCTCCCCATCACTGTCTCTCTGTGTGTGTCTCTCTCTCTCTCTCTCTCTCTCTCTCTCTCTCTCTCTCTCCTCTCCTCTCCTCTCCTCTCCTCTCCTCTCCTTCTATCTCTGTCTCTCTTTGTATGTCTGTCTGTCTCTCTCTCATGTTGTCCCACTCTTAGAAACATAAACACTGTATATAACTCACTGACATTAAAACGGCACGGATTGAGTGCCAGTGGTGTAAAGTAACTAAGTACATTTACTCAAGTACTGTACTTTCCAATACTTATACTCCACTACATCTCAGAGGCAAATATTGTACTTTTACTCCACTACAATTATTTGAAAACCTTAGTTACTGGTTACTTTGATTATTACTACAAAACATACATTAACCACTTCAACCCTATATACATTTCGGCCATTTAAAATCTTTTGAAAATAGCAGATCTACAAGCTCACAATGCATCGCATTGTGAGCTTGTAGATCTGCTATTTTTAAAAGATTTTAATACATTTTATACATTTGAAAACTTGTGAAATGGGACATTCTGCATAATGAGTACTTTCTACTTTTGGTACTTTAAGTACATTTTGATACCAATACTTTTGTAATTTTACTCAAGTAAATTTAAAATCCCGGACTTTTACTTGTAACAGAGTATTTCTACATTGCAGTATTGATACTTTTACCCAAGTAAGAAATGTGAGTACTTCTTCCACCACCGTTGCGTGTGGGTTGTGTTGTGTGGCGTGCCCTCTTAATTGGATGAGAGAAATCCCGTTAGGAGCTTTCTGGCCCTTTGGCCACAGAGCCGGTGGACCGGGTGTCCCCTGTGCCGTCTCTGCAGCCACACTCTGCCCATTAGGACAAAAACAAATACACACACATACTGTAGCTCTTCCATACCGGAGGGCATATTGGTGTACCAAGTCATAAGCTCCGTGCCTCAGCCAGCCCCCTTAGCCTTTGTTCCAGCAGGTAGTTAACCCATTAAGACCTGAGTCCCATTCTACAAATGTCTTCTAAATCAACAGTAACAGTTTTCTGAAAAACTTATGTCGCTATATCAGTGGTTCTCAAACTTTTTTCCGCAGACCCCCATCTCAAAATATGATGTACCAGGGACCCCAAGAAGAAAAAATGTTCGCTTTAAAGAATCTATATATTCAAAGATTTGCACAAATGTTCACGATTTTTCCAAAAATAGCTGATCTACGAGCTTGTATATCTGCTATTTTTGAATAGTCAAATTATAAAATGACATAGATGCTTTACCGGTTTTAATGGTTTAAGAGACAAGAGAGCTGCATCTTCTCCCGCACAAGGCCTTCTCTCATTGGCTCTTCTGAACAACATAATTTACTTGGCTGCAATGGCGCCATTCCCCGGGGTCTAAAGCCCTGGAATTTTACAACACAGTCAAGTACCCATAAAGGGATTTGGCAGCTGAGACTTTTCTCATATAAACTGTTTTTAGAGAGTTTTTGTGTGCCTCTGTTCAGAAAAACGCCTGGCGCGGCCCGGGAGGGGAGGGGAGTGGAGAGGGGAATCGATGAAATGTTACCGGTGTTGACAAGTGACTCTGTCTCACCCGTCTATATATATATTCTCCTGCCTGTGTTATTTATCCCCTCACAAGCTTTGCCCTCAAATCTGTCAGCCAGTGATGCGGTGACTCTATATTGTTCAGCCAGCAGTGTTGGGGGGGGTAAGGGGACGTTGCTACAGGGGGAACTTCTTTTATCCGCACAGCTGGCATAGAAGTTAGCCCTGCTGGTCACTGAGGGAGCAGTTAACTTCACAGGCCCGCTCTTCAGTCAATATTATTGCCGCTGTGAGCTCATAAATATATGCACTACCTTTCCAAACAAACTACGCCACGTGTGTCCCCATTCCTAACAGAGAATGGCTGTTCTCTCCCTAAATCTCTCTCTCTGTCTCACAATTTCTCTCTCTTGTCTTTGGAGAAACTTTACACACATAGTAGCTCCTATAGTGGATCTCATGTGCATCTGTATCCCAGCAGATTTACTTTACATTCCTGTCTTATCTCTCCCTCTCCTCCAGGCCTGGTGCAGAAGGTGGACCAGCGCCTCCCGGTGGCCAACGAGTACCTGCTGCTGTCGGGCGGGGCGCGCGAGGGCGTGCTGGACCTCAACCCCGAGGAGCTGGGCGACTACGCCCGCGGCGCCGACTACGACCTGGACTTCACGCTGCTGGTCCCGGCGCTCAAGCTACACGACCGCAACCAGCCCGTCACCCTGGACATGCGGCGCTCGGCGCCCTGCCACTCGTGGCTCAGCCTGCGGCTGTGCGACTCGCACACGCTGGCCCGCTGGGGCATCTGCTGCGAGGAGGAGAGCGGCACGCCGCCCGAGGAGGATGAAGAGGAGGACGAGGGAGGAGGAGACATGGGTAGGGAATAGGGCTGTCACGATTACAAATTCAAGTTGACGATTGATTGTCACTCAAATAATTGCGAGTAACGATTAGTGCACAGCATAAACTTGAGAGCAGAGAAATGTGGCATATTTGACTGCTTGAATCTGGCCTCATTAGCCCCCTCTAAAGAGGGTTTAGAGAGATGTTGTTGATATTCATGCAAAAGAACAGCTAAATAAAGAAATAGGACAGTAGGGCAGAGATCAGTTAGAAAGAAAAAGAATTCCGGAAAATGTAATGGAAAGAGAGCTGAAGGGATGGGTAAACAATGAAAGAGAGAGGGAGGAACATGAATGGAAAGCTGGGTAGTGGAGGATGAGTACAGGAGGAAAATGATGAAGACATCGGCAGCGACAGCTAGGGTAGATTGAGTTTGTTTTAGGCCTCACTGGGGTAATGTGATGAATGGTGTTGTGGTTCAAATTTAGTCCCCAGCCCGCCCCTGTAATCCTTTGCTTTACATCAAATGAGGAACACTTCCCCTGGAAATAAGCACTGGAAACATTTATTGAGTGTGACTTTGCAAACAATAAAGTTCACCTTCCCACCGCGAGTATGTAACTTTTCCACCTTAAATGAGGTGTTGACATTTAGGGGTATGGATCTCTTTATAATCTCCATATTTACTATATATTTACTTAATCTCCAATTTAGTTTCCTGCAGTTTATGTACTTAAGTAGTGCTAGTGGTCTCAAATCAGTGCTTCTTCCAGAACGTTGGACTGTTGGCTGCTGGCAGCCTTGTAAAAGCCGAGAAGGCAGGGTAGAACTTAATTAATCCCATGGGAAATCCAGTTTCAGCTTCACCCAGCTGGTGGTTGCTCAGGTGCTCAGGGGGATTGGTTAGGGGTTAAGTGAATGCCTTAATTGTAATTGTGTTGCTCAGGGACACGTAGACACGCATATACTGGACCGGGAGGCAAACCTTCTGACGGCCTCTCTACCCTTAAGCTACAGCCGCCCTTAAAGACCACTGTGGACTTTATGCAGCTGATGATGCAGTGTTTTCCAAACCCAAGGACACTGTATGGTCCTGCTCACCTTTTTTTCTGGGAATGATAATTATATTACACTGTGTCAAATTTGTTTTGCTACTAATAATAATCATCACATGGTTCATTTATATATCAGCTTTTTTAACCACGTGCATTAACCCTGGTGTCGCTATTATGGGCCTGAGTATAAAATGGGGCTTTAGTGGTTAGCACAGTATTTGTCAAGAGAAACGACACACGTGACATTGGTGTGTCTTCACGTCGTCCACTAGGTAAAGGCTCCTTCCCGCCCTTGGGCTCTCTGGACGGCTGCTACTTCTCTCCGTCCCTGGTGGCTGACTGGTTCTGGGGCGTGGTGAGCGAGGCCGTGGAGGAGCTGCGGCGCTGCCCCCAGAGAGGCATCCCTGTCCCAGAGAGACTGGAGAGGAACGGACCCCTCACCACCATCATCCTCCAGGTAGGCATGGATGACCAGGCGTCTAGTCATTTTTTAATTAACTGTAGAGGTTGCTCGGGTGGCGCAGGGGTAAAGTAATAATAAGTAAGCCTTGCCGAGCCAGGACACTGTCTCGTGTTTTTGTAGTGTGAGGCGGAAGTACATCCCCCAGCCATGATATACAACTACACCCCAGCACATGACCCTAGTACAGTATGTCACCGGGACTTACCCCCAATCCAACCCTTGATACTGAGTGCGAAGCAGGGAGGCATTGGGTCCCACTTTTATAGTCTTTGATATGACCCGGCCGGGTAATGAAACCCGACCTCCCAATCTCAGGGCGGACACTCTAACCACAAAGCTGGCTCCTGCAGGGCTAAAGTACCTGTTTGCAATCACAGAGTCTAGGGTTCAGAATCCACCGTGAGGCATCTGGTTTCCTGTGCGTCTGCACGTACACAATTAGCCGTGTTTGGGAGAGGGAAGCCAGGCAGCGAGGGTGATCTTTGTTGCTGTGCTAGGCTGCTAGCAACTCCTATTGGTTGTGGTGGCACCTGTCAGTGGGGGGGGGGGGTGTTGAGTTGGAGGCACTACGTCCAACCGGTGTGGGGGCTCCCCGCTGGCAGGTGAGCCACTAGGGGTACTACTGGCTAATAGCAGTAGAAACACAGGAATGTGTGGGGAGGATTAATTGGCATAATGAATATACTGGGAATAAAAAGGGATACAAAAAAGTAATTGGCTACTCTAAATTAAATGGCGTAGCCTAAGGCTTAAACTACTGTTATGATGACCCACATAGCAAGAGAAAGTATACATCTTATGTAGGTAATAATTGCATCGTAATCTTTGCAATTCAAATGCGGTAGGCACCCTGCATAGCTGGAATTCAGTTCAAATTCATTCAAAAATATCTATAACATTCATTAATATTAACTAACCAATAAGCTGAAAAACATATTCTGATATGTTTACCGGCTAACATCCCTAGCTGTAACTCAAAAAGTGGAATTGAGATGTATAGATAGATGTCTTCCCATGGTGTCCCCCTGTCTGTCCTACAGGCTGGCTCCAGCCGGGTGCTGTATGACCTGCTGCCGGTGGTGTCCTTCAGGGGCTGGCCGGCCGTGGCCCAGGGCTGGCTCACTGCGAACCACTTCTGGGACGGCAAGATCACAGAGGAGGAGGCCATCTCTGGCTTCTACCTGCTGCCCTGCTGCTCCCCGCTGGGCGGACGCCCCGACAGGGAGTGGAGACTGGCCTTCTCACGCAGCGAGGTGATACCACACCCACACTATGATTATTATTACATTATGTTTTTGTTATTGCAGTGATTCCCGACCAGTTTTGCAACTGGGCCCACTGCGCGAGATAAAAGGACGCTCTGCTTCCAAATTCCTCCGCTTTTCGCCGTTTTTTTTTCTCTCACGCCGTTTGGTGAACCCCCAAGGTTGGTGCCCTGTGCTGCGCTGCTTTTATCCGCCAGATTGGGACGTTCACTGCATATTTTGCACCATCACGGTGCGTTCATCATCGGTGAGAATGCCTCTAACAGCCGCTGCTGGCTGCGTGCAGCGAGCTGCGAGTCGCAGCGTGTCTGCGAGGCAACACTCACACAATCACGTGCAGCATGCGTCCCCTCCCCCTGCGCCTAATGTGTGAGTGTGGCTTCAGGAAGTAAATTCCTAGCCTCGATCTCCAGGCTTTTATTTTTTAGTTTTGCTAAAAAACAAAAGCTTGGAAATTCCTGTCCCAGCTGTTGGTACGCAAAAGCGCCTCGCGTCGTCTGATGTGCCGCGCATTATTTATTTTGGGTGCGCATGCGCACCTGCGCACCAGTTATGTGCACCCCTGATCATATAACTTGAACCCATTAAGACCTGAGGCCGATTCTACAAATGCCTTCTAACTCAGTAGTTATCACACTTTCAAGATTTTCCTAGCGTGGCACGAAGTGTCGCGCTGTGAGCTTGTATATCTGCTATTTTTGAATAGCCAACGCAAAAATCTAAAATGACACTGATGCTTTCCCGGTTTTAATGGGTTAATATATAATTTAAAAAAAACATATTTTAGACCTTTAAAAATGTGTTTTCATAGTAGCACCAATAAGATATTAAAGTATGCTACATTGGTTCCATTCCTTCAAGCCGGAGCACAATAGATTGATTGATTGAAATAAACTTTAATGTACGCACATAAAAAAGCCCTCCCATCTGAGCTGATGGGCAGCTGCCGTGTTCAGTGGTGGGCTACGAACGCTTTCAAGATTGGGCCCTGATACAGAAAAGGTTAGGAACCACTGTGTTGTAATCATTTTTGGTCTTTAAGTCGAGGACTACAGATGAAAATCACCTTACAGCTAAATCTGGTGCACCAATCTTTTTATTCCTAACAAATAACTAACCTATGTGCACACTGATATTACCCGTGTGCACAGTGATCACTCTCAACTGAAACATGTTGAGAGAGTGATCAGTAGGCTGCTCCAAAGAGATGTTTAAAATTTGGGTCAAGAGAATGAGACAAGACATATTGGTGCGAGCAGGGTTTGCACCCCCAGGTGTATTTGTTTATTTTCTTAATTGAATTCTTGAATCCATTTTCCCTTCCTTTGCACCTTTCTATGTTCCTCCCGTCTTCCCTCCTGTTCCTCTGTAATCCAACAGTGTTCATCTCTCCGTCTACCTCAGGTTCAGCTGAAGAAGTGCATCCCCTACCCCATGGCCCAGGCCTTCCAGGCAGCCAAGGCCGTGCTGTCCCGAATCCTGGCCCGCCCGCGGACCGGCCTCAGCCCCTACCACCTCCGCACGCTGCTCTTCTGGGCCTGCGACCGACTGCCCGCCAACTACCTGTCGTGCCCCGACTCCGACACCCCGGCCCGGCTCCTCCTGGGTCTCCTGGACGACCTGGCCCACTGCATCCTGGGCAAAAGCTGCCCCAACTACTTCCTGCCCCAATGTAACATGCTGGAGCACCTGACGGACAGCCAGGCGCTGCTGCTCGCCAGGAAGCTGGCTCACGTGCGCTCGGATCCGGCCGAGCACCTGCGTGCGGCCGTGGACCAGGCCCGGCAGGCCGGCCAGCTGAAAAAGGAGGCGGCGAGCACCAACGGCCACGGCTCGCCCGGCCACCACCCGGCCAACGGCATCATCTCACCGTCGGAGGACAAGCTGGCACAGCGGCTACAGCAGCTGGTCACAGAGAACCCGGGGAAGTCCATCTCCGTCTTCCTCAATCCCGACGACGTCACCAGGCCTCACTTCCGCATCGACGACAAGTTCTACTGATGTGCCGCAACTTTGAAGTGTGTGTGTGTGTGTGTGTGTGTGTGTGTCTGTGTGTGTGTGATCGTTTTATATACTTAACATGCCTTCTAAAACACACTGTACTTGAGACACGGCGACAGAGAGACGGAGGCTTAAAGACTTAACAGGTACGTGTTCTCTGAACACTGCAGGCCAAGCACTGACACTCTTCCTTGATCTTTCCTTCTAGAGGCTAAACGCTAACAGCGTTCATTCTACGGAGCTATGCTGCTGCACAGACTCTTCAAACCAAAACAAAAGAACTACACATATTATCCTACTAATGACAGGCTGACTTAGTACCTGTCCCCCAATGGAAGGAACAACAGTCACGTATGGGACGACATAACCAACAATCGTTGTACCTCAGACATGCAAGCCGATGAGCTGTTGCCGCGAAGACAAAGTTGTTTTTTAACCAGACTTTTCAGCTGACACTGCAAAAACAAGAACATAGAAATGTTAGAAACAAGGCCCTCAGAGGACATGGTAAGGAGTGTGGGTTGATGTGTTGGTGTAGACTCATCCCTAAGGGTCTTTACACGTAACGGTTTAAAGAAAAACACCTGGAATGCAGAATTCCTCCCTTTTTTTATTTTGGCCCTGTCCTCCTGACTGTACTCCTTTTCTTTCATTCTCTTTCTCAGGTATTTGTATTGTTTCTTTTCTATGTAAATGACTTCATATTTTTTCTAAGGGTTGAGGCGTCCCCCGTATCTCGATGGCGGCGCCCTGATCGGTCCTGCATTTCAGCATTTCGTCGCCTTGACGGAATGTACCAAAGAGCTACGCGCGAGGGTTTGAGAGAAAGAGCCCCCCGCATTTGGAATCAGTGTCGCGACCCTAAAGTTCTAGTCTTCGTCTCTCTCGATTATCAAACAGATCGGGGGTCAGCATAATTGATTTTCCTTTTTTATCCCTTCAAAATCTTGAAGCCGATTGAAAAGGTGTGGCAATGTCCTAATATAAGCCAGTCATTTAAGCGGAAAAAAATTACTAGTACTAATGAAAGATTTGCGACTGCTGTCATGAATTATTATTATTATTTTAAAATCTTTAACATTTTGTTTTTGCCATTTTTGGGGGGTAATTGAACTAAAAGTCCAGTCCTTTGCATCTAGAGAGATCTTGACATTAGGGAGCCCTTGAAAGCCATTTGGAAATACATTCACCTACTGTACAAACAATCTGAAGATCAGATGTTTTTTTTGTTGACTTTTGTAAGCTGTTATCCAACAGCTTACATCTTTTTAGAAGATGTCAAGTAGAGTCTACTTCAAACACACACATTGTTTACTTAGTAGACAATGCATGTGTTTGACTAACGTAGTTTACCACTTCACCCTGGTGTCCCCATTTTGGGCATGTAATTTAGATTTTTCAAAATAGATCTACAAGTTCACAACGTGTTGCATCATGACATCTTGTAGATCAGCTTTTTTTAATATATGGCTTAAGTAGTTAATTGGCTCATGTGGTGAGGCTGTTCCTTGATGGCATCGTCGTTTAGCAACTGTCGAAAGTCCGTTATTGATGGTACTTGACTTTGGCGGTTACGTGCACAGGCTAGTAAATCGAAAATCGAAATGTTTAACTGTGTGTTTGTGTTGAAAGGCTCATTCGCGTGACTCAAATTCGATTTGCGAGAGACTTGACTGGCTCCGATAATTGTCCACCCTCTCCTCTGCTTGGTTGGTCTGTTTTAATGAGCATCTGTGTGTGTGTGTGTGTGTGTGTGTGTGTGTGTGTGTGTGTGCGTGCTTGTGTACATGTGTACAGTACGTGTGCAGGATGCAGACTGCCCAGTGAATCATGCCTGTGGTGCATGTCAGGCAGTTGCTGGGCCCTATCTGGTCTAGCCAGATGTGAGGCATTCACGGGGGAATGCAGGGATGGCTGGATGCAAGGAGGGATAGGGTGAATGGATTGATACTGTGAGGGGGATGGGTATGGTGGATGGATGGATAGTGATAGATGGATGGATTGATATATATGGAGAGAGGGATGGGTAGATGGATGGATATGTATATGGAGAGATGTATGATGGATGGATCGATGTATATGGAGAGAGAAATGCGCCGTAGATGGATGGATATATGGTACATGGAGAGAAGGATGGATGGAAAATCTAAATGTACACATCAGATAGATGGGGAGAGGGACAGGCTTTGAAGTGATTTTCAGTAAGGAGAAGATGGGCCTCCTGTGGCATTGGACATCTGCCTTTCTCCTCTCTGTTGATCTCTCTCTCTCTCGCTCTGTTGGTCTGTCTCTGTTGATCTCTGTTTTTCTCTCTTCTTGTCTTTCTCATCCCACCTCTCTCATACTTTTTTTTTCTCTATCTCTTGTCCTCCCACTTGAACCCACAAGAGGACCCCTATCAGATACTTGTCCACACTTTAGGTCCTTGATTTTAAGACCACCCAGCCACCAGCACAGCTGGTAGCATCACTCTAAAATGTCCCATTTTGTACCTCTTTTGAACTGAAGCATTAATAGTGGAAAACGGATGGATTCACCGTGACCGCCGACTGAAGTTGTCTGTATGGCTGGCTGGTAACAGGCCACAAGTTTACTGTATAGAATTTATTATCCCTCCCTACATGTATAAATGCAGCTTAGTCAATAGTGTGGTGCAATGGGGTGGTTGTATGTAGGTCAATACTGGCACTTTGATTATGGTTCTAAAAAGCTAGGATTCTTACTACTGAATTCAGAATCTTATGGCGTGTGTGTGTGTGCGTGCGCGTGCGCGTGTGCGTGTGCGTGTGTGTGTGTGTGTGTGTGTGTGTTCAGTCAAAGTTCAAATTTTCAAAAACCAAAGCATGATGTGCAAGTTGGTACAGAATGATGAATCCTCTTCAGAAGGGATGTGTATGGATCTGTTCCAAGTCTCAGACAGGATGGTGTTTACTTTTCTCTTCTTTTTTTCCAGCATGTTGTAACCACTTGAACCCTAACGTCCCTATTCTGGGCACGTCATAAATAACAGGCGAGCATTTGGTGAAAATAGCCAATCTATGAGCTCACAACGCTTCGTGAGCTTGTAGATGGGCTATTTTCAGTGAAGAGATTTGCTGAAGCATATCGTTGCTGTCGATGCAGAAACCTCCATATTCTAACTTTTATGTTTTTTTGTAATTAATGCCCTTCTTGATCACACTACAGCGTCACACAAAAGAGTCAAAAGTAGCAGATCCACAAGCTCGAAGCGATGCGTTTTGAGCTTGTAGATCTGCGACTATTGCAATTTTTTAAGGTTGAGGTTTCCACCCGACAGCGACGATATAGGGTTTAAGTGTTTTTTTAAAGGTGAGAATATTTGACCTAAATGAAAAAAATGTTTTTTTCTGGACCACTGCCCCTTTTCAACAGTTTGACTGAGTGTCATTGAAGTTCCAAATGTCTTGGACATGCGTGTTCACTTTGTACCTTAACGGGCCTAGTTGGAGATGAACCAAACACCCCAAAACAATCAGTTTGTTTGGGGAAAATCAAAATGTACACATCAGATCCTAGTGGAGAGATTATCTAGTCTTGTATATCACAGTGACAGAATGTTAGACATGTATGCAATCCAAAAAAAACGATGGAAAATCCTATGGAATTTACAGTATTGTCATATTTATATAGTCAATATATTATGGTTATAATTCATTTATGTTGTGAAAAGGTGGGGGGGAATCAAGAACATGCTGCCCAGGGGGTTGCATGGAATACCAACGTCATTATGCTGTTGTTTCATGTCAACGGACGGTCAAAATTGATCCACGCCTACTGCTAATGATATCTTTACATGTTTGTGCTTAAACTACTGATGGTCCTACTGTACTACCTAAAGAACATATCATTCATCACCATGACCACAACCAAACAAATACAATGAATGTAACTCTGGTTTGCCTCTCCATGCAGGCAATTTGACCCGGTTCAAACACAACTGAATCAATGTCACACTATCTGGACAGAATGACTAGTCTATCCAAGTGCTGAGGTTGTTGACCTATTATAGTCATACTGCTGTATAATGGAATAATGTCTTTTAATATCTCTTTTCTAACTTGAGTTCTTACTTTTCTTTGACAAGTGCATTATTATTATTATTTCATTATTGATTTTTGCTGTATTCATCTATATTTGCTAAGTTGATATTGATCTATCTCAAAAGGTACTGCAGTAGCATGAAATAAATCACTACATTTCAAATCTAAATGGCCTGTATTCTGTATCATTGTGAAAACATAATTTTTTATAGATGTTTGCTTTGTACAGTAACATGAAGTATTAGCAAATTGAATCATTAAAATGAAGAATGCCATAGCTTTCTCCCCATATAGTAAATCATGTTTATGGTTTTATAATGGCCTCCGGACAAGGTTGGTTTGACTCGCAATACCGGCTGATGCCAACAGAGGGTGCTCCAACACAGGCTTTGTTTCGGTAAGGTTCCACAGGCCTGGATCAGGATCAAGTGTGTTTCACTTGCAGCACAGATCAGATGCTCCAATTCTGCATTATTCATCGTTGCTGTCAGGTGGAAACCTTGTATGTCCAAAACTGTTACTTTTCAGGAAATGGGTAAAAAAAAAAGAAGAGGACCTGTGTTCCAATGGATCCAGTGTATTTATTATTTATTCACAAGCTCTTGTTAATACTTTTCATTGGTAAAATATTTATAAAACCCACAGACAGGCTTTACCCCTTTCACTGGATTTTTCTAATCCAGTGAAAATAGCTGACTTGTAGAAAATCCTATATATCTGTATAGGGCATTCATTTATGAAAAAACTAAAAGTTCAAATGGAGATGCTTGGGCTACAAGGTTTCTGCCTGACGGCAACGATACGCACTAAATATCTACAATTGCAAACCTTCACGAGTTATGTTTTCTGGTTCAAAAGAAAGCAACAACAGACAATATGCATATAACATGGTGTAAGTCAATTTGCAATTATGATGGCAATGAGTCATTGGCACCATCCCATACTCACTGTTATGTCTCAGTCTGTGTTAATTAGGTACTGTCAATTTATGTAAAGAGAACTATATTGACTGAATACCTTTTCAAAATGTGTGTATACCAATGCTGAAGCCACATACATTTTTTGGGGGGTAGCACTTGTTTTGGTTCATACATAATATACAAGATAACACAACAAACGCATGACTAAATCGCTTGAGATTCAAGAACAAGGCACAGGCACTGACTGGCCTCGAGGCTCGTGAGGCTCCCCTGAGTGAGCCGCCAGGCAGCCCATGGCCTCACGCGTCAACAAGTGATGGTGGAGTGAATAGGTCAGCGGTTCCCGGGGTGGTTCCGTGAGGATATTGCAAGTGGGCCCCCAAACTATTGGCAAAACACTAAGATCTTAACAATAATATAACATTAATGTTGCACAAAAAAAAAGTCCTTCATTCATCAGTTTTCATGTTGATATCGAGAAATAGGAACTTCAAGTATACTACTTTGGTTCTATCGATCCAAGGCAGGAACACAATCGATATGCTCTGAAAACGCACACGGCCCACCCATCTGACCCCTTGACTGCCGTGTTAAATGGTCGGACGGGTGGGCCACGAACTCTTTCAAGATTTTCAAGTGGGCCCTCATCCAGAAAAGGTTGGGAACCGCTGGCGTAGAGAATAGCTTATCACGTGAACCAAAACCAGCTTTCCCTCGCACGTGTTCAACCGATCACAGCAACTTTTGAGGCTTTTGGCCTTAATAATGCACTTCACATGGAAATCCCACAGTTTCCTTTCTGCCAGCTGGCATCAGCATATAATTGACCTGATGTAGCCCTGTACTGTACATATCGACCATACACTATACAGTGTTTACGAGCTCAGTGGCCAGAGTATCCACCCTGAAACGAGGTTCAATCCTCAGCTGAGTCATACCAAAGACTATTAAAAAATGGTGCCCAAAGGCTTAGCACTCAGCATCAAGGTTGCTGAGTTTGGGGATACAGTAAGTCCCTGTGACATACTAGCATCATGTCCAGGGGGTGTACTTGTACATCAAGCTGACTCAGCCTACGGAAAACAGAGATAGGCTACTGACATATGTCATTTACTTTAACCTCCTCTCAAGTTATTAATACTTAATCAGGATGCACGATTTGTAGTTATGTGTGCCTGTTACATACAGGCACACATCCTGTTCCATTTGACATTTTAGCACAATAGATAAACCATCAATGTGTTATAAGCTTATACTCATGACAACTGAACAGTATTAGTTTTCAGATCTATAGGTCATTTGGAGCTCACCGGGCTGTTGGGAGAAGTACAAAAATCTATGAGCCGCAGTTTAATGGCACCTGATTCCTCTGTGCACAGGCAATGGGAGATTGGAAAACTTCAATACATTACAGATGATGCATATCGTTGCTGTCGGGCAGAAACCTCCTATCTCTAATATTCTAACCTTTTGAGTTTTTTTTGTAAATTAATGCCCTTCTTGATCATACTACAGCGTCACACAAAAGCAACAAAAGTAGCAGATCCCCAAGCTTGAAACGCTGCGCGAAGTGGCACGTTTTGAGCTTGTAGATCTGCTGCTTTTGCTGTTTCCTGAAAATCCTGAAAAGTAACAGTTTTGGACATATGAGGTTTCCACCCAACAGCGACTCCTCTTAACCACTTTCAACTTGCCGTCCCTATTTGGGTAATTACATTATAGAGTGAAAATAGCAGATCTACAAGCTCACAATGTGCAAGAGCTTGTAGATTGTCTACATTCGCCACGTGACACCATCATACGATGAATTACAAAATAGGGCTTAAAGTGGTTAAGCCCTCACAGAAGGGCAACAGTGTTTCTGAACTACAGTACATAGATCCAAAAACAAACAGAAAGAAAATGGATGGAGTGTAATTAATGTGCTGCTGTGCGGGGTTAGACATTGACATTTGAGAGTATGGATGTGGGAAACAATCAAAATGGTGATATGGCTCCTCGTTCACTTACACAGCTAAATCTAGGCTAGAGTGTTCATTTAATTATGTGTGGGAAAATGGATACTCCACTCCAGATATTACTGTGTAAAATCACAGGGCTGCTGTAGGCCTTTTGAGTGTTGAGACTGACTGACTGACTGACTGACTGATTATACCATGGTACATTATTGAAATTGACATTATTTTAGTGAAACATTATATCTGTAAATTATTATTCCTACATGAACTATGCCTATTGTGCTGAACTCAGTTTAATTGTACTGTAGTTATACTGTACGGAATGTGCTGTGAATGCACACTGTAGTGTTCTCAACCTTTTCCACATCAAGGCCAGCTATTCATCATAACTTGTCATGGTATTGCCCATGAAGTCAGGCAGCCACCTCCTAATACCATTGTTGTCGTACAGTACGCTACCATCCATGGCAGCATGGCACACAGAGAGCTGACATACTTCGTCCCAGTTGCAGTAAAAAAAAAAAAAAGGGAAAAAAAGAAGAAAAGAAAATAAAAAGATATGGACTGCGTGCACTTTGTGCATTAGTGCATCTGTCTTGGACAGGAAGTCCCTACAGTAGTCCACCCTGTCACTGGCTGCCTCCTGGGTGAAGAAGTTGGTGATGAGGCTCTCAAGGTCAGCATCATCCTTCAATGCTGCATGGGCAGATGCTCGTTGGGAGAGGCTCGTATCTCTGTGAATCTGCAAGGTTCTCTCCAAGGTTATTATAGTTTTGTCTTTTTCATTCGTTTCTTATTTTTATTTCAGTGTATAAGTTTTTTTGTTTTCAATTTCAATGAAGTTAAAATTCGTTTTTTTATCATCAATAATGTTAATTGTATTGTTAAAAAGATAAAAGGTAAAAAATGTTATGGTTAATAATGTTAACCATCTCTCTCTCTCTCTCTCTCTCTTTCTCTCTCTCTCTCTCTCTCTCTCTCTCTCTCTCTCTCTCTCTCTCTCTCTCTCTCGCTCTCTTTCTCTCTCCCACTCTCTCTTTCTCTCCCTCTCTCTCTCTCTTTCTCACACACACACAACACACACACGCACACGCGCACGCACGCACACGCGCACGCACACACACACACACACACACACACACACACACACACACACACACACACACACACACACACACACACACACACACACGCACACACACCCCGCCCACACTCTATCTAGCTTCCTTTCACTTACATGCTCCTTTAAAACAAAATAAATGTATTATTTATTGTTTCTGTAAATGTTTTATGCAATGTCAAAAGTTCGCCACTGGAGGCCAGTGAGGGCAGGTTACAGAATATGATGGGTTAACAACTATGATGTAACACAGACAGAACTTGCCACATGACCTGAAAATGGAGTGATATCTAAACCAGTGGTTTTCAAACTGGGGTCCGAGGACCACTAGGGGTCCTTGAAGGCGTTCCATGGGGTCCCAGGCGATTTAAAAAAATATATATCATGAAAATCTGTTTAACCACTTTAAAGGTAATTCAACACCAGGAGCGATGCGAATAAACAACACGAAAAATCCACGCGATTATTTCACATTAGACATTTATTTTGCCGATGCCTCATTCATACAGCTTGATAATTTTATTTGCGCTGAAAAATCTACCTCATTTCAGGAAAAAAAGAGATCCTTCAGAAAAACTGCAAGTTTGCATCCAGGAAGACAAGTAAGATGGCTGAGATGAAGATGAAGGTAAAAAAGAAAAAAAGAAATTTCTTTGTTTACCTGGTGTGTGTATAGTGTGTGTGTGTGTGTGTGTGTGTGTGTGTGTGTGTGTGTGTGTGTGTGTGTGTGTGTGTGTGTGTGTGTGTGTGCGCGCACACACACACACACACACACACACACACACACACACACACACACACACACACACACACACACACACACACACTGAATCTTTCTCAGAGAGAGAGAGAGATTGTTAGGATGGTTAATGCAGAGCTCATGCCAGGTATGTGCAAATGTGGCAAACACCCCAACAACAACTAAAGGAGACACCATTTTTATTATTACAGTATAGCTTGTGGAGGGCCCATTCACTGGACCTTTTCAGGGACCAGCTATTTCTGTGGGCAGCCCTGACAATAGTCTATTCATTGAGTTCATAGATTTGGGGTTGCTACTTGTTTTAATGAATTAACTGATGCTGAAATGTAGGTCTATTGTGACCATGTAATCTTTCAAGACACATTTTCAATTTGCAATGAGAATCTGTCAGCGGGATTGTTGTTTAGTTGAATAGGAGCTCTCCTAGGGGGCTGGCCCTTGAGCAGGATGCAAACTGATTTGCATAAAGGTGGCAAAGCCAAGCCTTATTGTACTGTTATTCAGTCATTGAAACAAGTTAAGCTTGCCTTCAGAGGTAAGAAAAAACAACAACAAATGGGTTCCCAGATTGCTGTCTATGTGATGAGCACAAGGGAATGGAATGAATGCTAGGTGAGGCACTTCGAAAGAGGACCGGTCAAGGCATTAACCACTTAAACTCTATATACTTCATTGACCTGGGTCCCCCGGGGGTCTTGCTTTGCGATTTGTTATTTTGTTGTTAGGCCACCCAGCCGACCAATAGCCAACTGTAAGTTCATTAGTCAATAGTGTTTATAGGATTTTTGTTTTTGTTTTGAATAGTTTTCTATGGGAGCACTATTTACACTGGCAACACCAGCATCATGATGAGGCGCTGACCGTCTATTCTGAGCTTTGGGCATCTGAATGAGCGTTTTACGTTTTCGTTGGGAAGAAAATGCTTTGGTAGACAGTGGACACAGCCTTATAGTCCAGCCAAAAATGTAATGAAATGGAGCATCGAGATCAGCAGTGGAGAGGGAGGGGGGGTTAGTGGAGGGACACTTTAAATCTGCATTACTGATGACCTAGCGTCTAGGGGTGCAACAGTTAATCGAATAAATCAATTATAAGAAATAAAAATCAATGATGGTTCTCAAACTTTTTCATGTCAAGGACCCCGAAATTGTTAAGCGCTTGGCTGCAGACCCCCATCTGAAAATTGTTTGTGCCAGGGACCCCAATCCAAGATTTGTGTTAAAATGTATGAAATTAACATCTCAAGATTTATGGAAAACAAGAGCTTGTAGATCGGCTATTTTCAAATAGCCGATGTACAGCCTGGGTTAAAGTGGTTAAACTGATTGTGATGCTATATTAACTACTTTTGCTGGGGACCCTCTGGAACTACCTCAAGGTCAAGGACCCCACTTTGAGAACATGTGTTCTTTCTGTGGCTACCAGGGAAGAAGGTGTGCTCAACCTCTCCTCACCACCATCCCCTGCCAATAATTGTGTCCTAATCTACCATGTAAATGGGCCACTGTAACCTCAGCCCTCGGGAAGGGTGTCTGCGTGTATTTCCATGTGTGTGTGTGTGTGTGTGTGTGTGTGTGTGTGTGTGTGTGTGTGTGTGTGTGTGTGTGCAAAGCAGCACAGGTGAACACATGGCGTGTCTGTGTCCCCATTCAGCCCCATTTTCTCATTGACAGCTAGCCGAGGGCTATGGAGTTACAGCCTGGCCTCATTCGCACACACACACACGCGCGCACGCGCACACGCACACGCACACACACACACACACACACACACACACACACACACACACACACACACACACACACACCCTGCTCAGGTGAAGGTGATGGAAACTATTGCGTACAACTGTTGGTCCCTTGGTAACAGGATTCATCTGGATGAAGCCAGCAGCCTGTCAGGTTAGCTGCATCCAGTCCAGTAGGCCGAAATTTGGAAAAAGTACTGAGATTTCTTATTTATATTAATTAAATAGCAATATCACAATGTACAAATATTCAGTTAAGAAAAAGGCCTGTATTCATAATTGTACTTGAGGAAAAGTACAAAAGTATTGGCATCAAAATAGGCCTACTTTACTTGCAAATAAAAGTAGGCTATAGCCTATATGGAGAATTCCCATTTCAAAATGTTCAGCAGGCTTATATAGCTATTTGTTCAGTATTTGTTTGTTGTATCCAAAAATACAAATAGCCAATGAAGCACAGATACTCAAAAAGGTAGGCGTTATACTCAAGTAGGCCCTAAACGTAGCCTACTTCTTTACTGTCCACCTAACTGCTGCTTAACATTTTAATAATGAATGTATCCCTCCTATTATTACACCATACACCTTTGAGCACTGCAAAAACTTTGAAATATAAAATATTATGTAAAATAAATGTATGGCTACATGAATAAAAAATGGCAAAGAAGCCCAGAATGTCCGAATTCGTAGGCTATTTTTTATTTTTTCATTAGATCTATACGTTATAATCTCGGGCGTCACGTGCCGTTTAACTGTTTGTCCAATCAGATTGTAGCCGACTGTTTGTGGCGGACATGTTCAGACGAAGTGACGCTCGAGCGGTCAGTTAGCGCCGAAAATATCAGACCTAAAGCCCACAGCTTGTATCCGCCACTTGCTGTGGGCTTGTAGATCTGCTGTTTTCGGCTCGCAACACCGTCGTGCGACCAAGTGTAAACCTGGCTGAACCTGGCTTCAGTTCAGCCAGGTTGTTGTTTGATGTAGAAACGTGACGCAGTTCTTTAAAAATGAAAGGGGGAAAAACATCAAGGATTTTTATGTAAAATATTCCTTTTCATTTCAACATTCTCTTAAAAAAACACTGGATGGATGTCATGGATGGTAGACAAAAACGTCACTTGACTCGAGCAACGCGTTGTGGATTCATGGTTCAGTCGTAGGCTAAGGCTTCTATTCATTTTATAATGAGCTTTTGAATTAAGTATATAAAAGATATGAGTCATTGGGCTTCAGACAGCGTGAAACAGCTGCTTTGATGAAGTATTAATTGGAGGACATTACAAGGAAGAAGATGAAAGGTAAGAAATTGAACTTTCGCTTTTAAAGCTGTTTTTTTATTATATTATTTGATTTAATATGACTTTTTTCAAGGCAGAAAATATTGACTTGAAGTAATAAGGTGAACACAGGTGTTACCAATGATACTAATTAGGCTAACACCAGCACGGAGTTTGTAGCCTACGTGAATGTAACGCTAATCATTATCATTAACACATGCACGTATAGGCCTATACTCAGTCACTGTTCAGCTCAGTGGTTATCAAACTTCTTAATTTCAACTACGCCCATAACTCTGAGAGTGTATAAATGGAACCTGGGGTCCCTTTCCATTGGTACACTCTCGAGTTCAGTCATGGAGGGGTCCATTTGTGCCCACCTGGTGTGTGTGAGTGTGTGTGTTTGTGACGTTGCCCTGCCCTGCACCTTGACACTGTCCTGACTGGTCCTGAGGGTTTTTTAGAAGAACCAAACTAAATCGAGAATTGAACCTTGTGTTTTATTGTCATTTAGCTACATGTTTTAATTCAACAGGTGTTTATTGTGTCTGTTCAGTAGAAATGTATCATGTTAAGTTGTATCCAGCTATAAACTTGCTTTTCTGAGGATGTGTGTCCTCCTGTCAAAGATTTCTTGTTCAGTTAGAGTCCTACTGTAGTGCAGCTACACAAGTGGTTCTAGAACCTTTTTAATTTCAAGGACACAGTTTGATATGCTTGAGGCCAAAGACCCCCTTCCATTGATACCATTTTCTATCTCTGGGACCCCAATCTAAATTACATTATACAATCCTAACTCTGAGACTCTTATGGGTCCATTTGGTTCCATCATTTGTACATTGTCAGAGTTACAGACCAGCAACTCCTCATGGGTCTCTAGGAGCTACACTATGGAAGTCTTCCTCACATGTGAGAGAAAATAAATTAGTTATAAGGTCACATTTTGCAAGAACAAAGCCCCCATAATTCAGGCCCCTTTTCATTTTATTCACTGCTTTCTCTACTCAGATGTTTGGGTAAACAATACAATGTGAAGTACTTTAGAGCTGTTTCCCAAACAGTGTGTCGAGACCCATCTTTTTTATGGGTCTCGAGTAAATATCGAGTAAAAATATATAAATATATTTTTTGTTTCCTACAGTACATTAAAAAAATATGTATGTATAATTTCTAAAGATTAAAAAATTAAACAGAAAATAATCACAACTTTTCATCAATTAAAAACAATTCAAAATTTTTTCAAAAGTATTTAATAAATAAAATCAAATAATGCACATAAATAAAAAAATAAGTTAAATAAGTGGTGAAAATAACAGATTGTCGCGTTGTGAGCTTGTAGATCTGCTATTTTCACTAGTTCACACATTTCTTATATGACACGATCTAAGATTCCCCTATGGGAAATCCAATACAAAAAAATAACGCTATGACCCAGGGGGATAGCGCCCTCTAGTGGCAGTGATGTCAGACTTCGATGCTCTATAGGCCTATACCGCATGTGGGCAATCGTGCGTGCGCATGTGCGTTGCCTGTGTTTGTGCGAGCGACTGTGTGTGCACATGCATAATCCCATGGTGCTTGGTGTCTGTAGTGAGTTGCCCACCAGGCACACACACTGACTAGATCCTTGTTTATGAAGTGTGTTGACCACAACACAGTACATCCACCCCTATGCAGAGCCAATTCTGTTCTGACTCTGTTCATGACCCCCCCCCCCTTAATAAACAAACAAACAAACAAACAAACAAACAAACACTGTTAGTTACTCTCGCCGTCTGTCTCTTTTAGTGATATCTTGTTCACACATGCCTGTGTACATTCATCTCCATTGCTGCTGCATCACGTGCATTAGGAGTTTCTGGGACGGGAGAGGGAGAAGGGGAAAGAGGAGGGAGGGAGAGATAGATACTAGATAGAGGATGAGAGAGACGGGGAGAGGAGGAGAAAGGAGGGATAGAGAATTGGCAGAGAGAGAAAGAGGGATTTGCAAGAGAAGTGGGTCTGAGAGAAATCTATGCACGCACGCACACACGTTTGTATTACTGCTAGACCGGTGTCCTTTGGCCTACTCGGGGACCACGCAAGTTGGGAACGATGCAAGTTAGTTAGGAACGATGCAAGTTGGAAATGCATGCCTACTGTAACTCCACACACTTCTTGTCCATAAAAACAATCTCTTATATTATGAGGACCAGGTAAATTGTCCTCATATTGTCTATTTCTCAAATTTTACTTTACTTGTTGGGACATTTGGCTCTCATAAAAGTACAGTAACACACACACACACACACACACACACACACACACACACACACACACACACACACACACACACACACACACACACACTCTTTACCCTTGTACTGTTTCCTCTGTGTTTGGACTGCAGAAACCGCCACAACCTTTTACCCGAGAATCCACAAATAACTGTGTGTTCTGTATCTGTGTTCTGTATCTGTACCTCCGTATCTGTACAGGGTTGGCTTAAAGTAACCACAAAATGTGCACATTTTGTGGTTACTTTAAGCCAACCCTGGCAAAATGTGTGTGAAACCAGGCGTCCCGGGCCGGGGCCGTAGAGCAGTAGTTCTCAACCTTTTCTTGACCAGGGCCCACTTTCATGTAGTTTGACAATTATTTGGGGCCCACTTGCAATATCCTCATGGTTCACATGTGGGCGCAAGCCCACAGGTTGGGAATCGCAGGTGTAGAGAGCACTCGTCATCCACCACCGCGGAGACCCGGGTTCGAGTGTTGGATGCTGCGCCTCGGCACTCCAACAAACACAGTTGGCAGTGTTCGCATGTGGGAACACTGCCACTAGGACTGAAAACTATTCATTATTTTGTTAGTGATTATTCTATCGATTACTGGTTTTGTGTTTAATCTAATAATCTTCAATAATTTTTCATGATCAGTTTAACCAGGTTTACCTTGCGTCCCTGCTCTGGGCGGACATGTCAAAATAGATATCAACATTTGATATGCAAGCTCATTTGAGCTTGTATAGGAAAAAAAAGGAGAGCGCCAAGTACAGACTCCTGGGGGATCCTGGTCAACAAAGTATATGTACATGGAATTTAGTGCTTGGTTGCATGGAAGAACAGTGTTCTTACTTACATCTCTAGTACTGACATCAACAAAATAGACTATGTACAGGCTATACAAGCCTGTATAAATACACAACAAAAAACACTATCTCTGGACTTTTATTTTTCAAACGTAGCAGTAAAGCAGCTTTTGTTTCTTTGGCCTTGGGGGCATGGCCCAGTGCTATTCTGTAAACTCTGGGGAAAGACCCCTGGACTGTCCTGCTAACAATGTCTTCCCCCGCTGGTCAGAGGTTCCCTCTGTGCTGCTCCTCTTTGACACAAGCACTGTTTCTGTTGTGGTGGATGGTGTGATTAGTTTAGACCTGTCATCACATTCGCTGCGATGGTAGCTCTGTTGCTTCACTGTGAATACCGTCGCTGTCGGGTGGAAACCTTGTATGTCCAAAACAGTTGCTTTTCAGCAAATGGAGGTTGTGAGCTTGTAGACTAGTTTTGTGTCTGTTGTTTATGAAAACAAATAAAAAGGGTTAGTTTCATGGTGAAATATGGATATACTGTTTATTTCTATTTTTTATTTTCCCTAGCGTGTGTGCATGTATGTAGGAGGAGGGGCAGTGGAAGTCTATGTGTTGGTGTGTGTGTGTGTGTGTGTGTGGTGAGTGTGTGCTATACGTGCATACTCATTCAGTAGCCTGTGGTTTTATGAGAGCGTTTGAGATATAAATCATTGTCAAGTCATGTTCTTTTATTATGTTGTCTAAGCATCATTATCTGGCTTATTCTGTCTGTGTGTCTACGGCATGCCTGCCTGGCTAGCTCTCAAAATATTTTTTTTGTCAACCTGGTCTGCATTGTACAGAAACGTTGAGGCTAGGGGTGCAACAGCTTAATTGATTTAATTGATTATAAAAAAAAGGATTTGAATAAAATAATCTATTTTCCAAAATGTAGAGTATGTGTACCCGGTATAGGAAGTGTTTCATTTCCCCAACCAACCAGAGTGCAGTGGGCGTCGCTCGTAATGTTGTGTTGACGGGGCGGGGGTTGACGGACAGATCGGTGAACCAATGGGATCAGGCGCATTCTCTCCGCGCTGATTTTAAACCCGCCCATCTATACACGAAAGCACGAAGGCTAGTGCAGTCTAAAGTTAGGTGACCAAACATTCAGCCCCTCAAACCGGTACCCTTAAATCAATGTGCACGTTCATCGTGCACGCGCGCGGCCATTCATGCAAGTTCATGCACACACACATGTATACGCAGCATAGGTGTTGCATACATACAGGTGACGACTGGTTGACAAACATCAGCCTCAGTGTTGAATTCAATTTCAGACACGCAGTGCATTTGTTCATGTTTTCTGATTGTTTAGGTGAGCATGTTTACATGAACAGTTGTTTTAGAGATATTTCTGACTCGAGACACGTAGTTTGAAACCGGGACAATCCCAGCCAAACCGGGAAGTCTGGTCACCCTAGTCTAAGTGGTTGATTAAAAAAAACAATATATTCAAATATTTTGGGGGCCGATTAGTAGATATACAGTATAATAAATGAAATTAAAAAGATGCTTCTGGATCATTAGATTCATTAAAAAAGTTATTGATAGAATAATCGCTAAGAAGATAATCGACAGTTGCAGCCTTAGTCATGACTCAACGTATCCATGGTTTGCAGAAACATAAAATTTGTGACATGACAGGAGGCGGATTCAAACTTGGGTCCACATGTCGTGTCTAACAAAAGGAATATATATGGTCCGTGCACTAACTGGCTGAGCCGCCAACCTGGCAATTGGGTTTCTATACCAAATGGTCTTCTGAATGTTTGAATTCTTGACGGCTCGTGATGGTAGTGCTCAAACTCATGATTTGATTGGCTGTGCTCAAGGGCAGTTCTTGCTGCGCACCTTGGCAGGCTGACCATCCTCCACCCTGGAGTGTGGGAGAGAGAGGGAGAGGGAGACGGAGAGGGAGAGAGAGAGATAGAGAGAGCAAGAGAGAGAGAGAGGAAGAGAGAGATGCACCTGTTGAGCGATGAGAGATGCATGACACTGCAGGAAATGGTGCTGACACAAAGCTAATTTTATTGAAAAAGGTGCAAGTTATTTATGGAAGTAAGGATTCATCATCATTGTGTATCCAGCATGACGGCTTTTATTTCTCACCGTAATTAGTTGATATATTATGTTGGCTTTAGCTAAAGGGGAGGCTCGGGGTTCTAAGACAAACTACCTCTATATGTCTCAGAGAATTATTATTATAATGTTTTTTCATCAATTGCAGGGGATGGTTTTTGTCTTTAAGAAGTTGGCACCAGCCCAATGTTTAGAGCAATGGTTCTCAAATTGGGGTCTAGGGACCCTCTGGGTTCTTTGAGGAGTTTCCAATTCGGCATGTCCTGAATTGCTGTCACCCTAATCACGGAGTAAGAGCACATACCATATAAATAAGGCAATAGTCCTTCCTGCAGCTGACCCAGGTTTGAATCCGACCCAAGGCACATTATACTGCATTTCATCCCCCCTCTCCTCTCTCTCTCTCCTGCCTTTCCTGTCTCTCTGTTCACTGTATCTTTTTGAAATAAAGCATAACATTGGCAATAATAGATAACGTTGAAAACCATATAGTGGTCTCTCCCTGTAATGACTGACCTAGGCCTGTCATTACTATTACATAATCGTCAAATCACAATAATTTGAGATAATCGCATTTATTTTTGCATAATCGTCATAATCGTTTCCATGTTGAAAAATGTTTATTTAAAAAAAAAATATATATATATGGAAATAGTAGATCTACAAGCTCACAATGCGTCGCACGTAGATCGGCTATTTCCAATATTAGTGTTCTTGTTATTAAATATGTCAGTCATTTCTTTGTATATTTAGATCATTTGTCATATTCTCCCTGTGCAACTTCAAATCCTAAAAGCCAAACAGAAATGTAATTTTCATTTATATGTTCCAGTGTTAAACGACAGAAACACAATTTAATCGTTAATCGCAATTATTCGAGTGACAATTAATCGTCAGGTAAAATGTAATAACAGCCCTAGACAGGCCGTGACCTGCAATGTCTCAGCGCTCCCTCTTTCCAGCCCTTGTCTCTGGTACCCTCCATTAGCCGTTGGTCGGTGGTGAATTATCTGGCTGTTCTATTATCCTTAGGAGAGGAGAGAGAGGCCTGGTGCTGATGCAGCGCTGATCGTTTGCCTTCTGCATCGTGTTTTCTTTTCTTCTTTCCATTGGTGGAAAGTAACCAAGTACATTTACTCAAGCACTGCACTTATATGTATATTTTTTTAGGTACTTTGACTTTACTTGAGTACAGTATGACAATTTATCAATACTGATGGGCGGGGGGGGGGGGGTACCGCGTACAAATACATATCATTTTGGGGGTCCTTTGTGGACGTCCTTCCAGAGGACGTCCACAAAGGAGGAACTCTGGTGCAACAAGACAAGTAGGATGGAGAAATGGCTTCCCAGAGAAGAAACATAAAACTTCTCACAAAGGAGGAGATGAGACAGAACGGATAGACTGGTGAAAGAAGCAGGGCAGGGCAGAGGAAGAGAAGAGTGATGCTCGATCTGCAGCCACCAGAGACTGTTGACGATCGAAAATACTGTAACTCATGCTGTGTTACCACTGCTAATCTCTCTCCCTCTCTATCTCTCTTTCTCTCTCTCTCTCTTTCTCACTCTCTCTCTGTCTCTCTCTGTTTCTCTCTCTCTCTCTGTCACAAACTAAGTTTCCATCAAGCAGTTTTTTTGCTCATTTCGTGCATAAATCCCTGAATGGAAACACTTGAAAATTCAATATATTCAATAAATAATACATTCATATTTCGGGTGGTCCAAATATAGATCATAATTTATGCAGGGTTTATTTTCAGTCAAGGTCAGGACCAATGGTAACAAGCGCTGTGGCGTTTCACCCAGTGGTGTCTACGTTATCCCCGCATTAAGTAGCATTATAAGCTGTGGTGGAGCCTATACTGTGGATTATTTTTACTAGTGGAGTGTTACGTCCAGAGAGTTATAAGATGGCAACGTAGCGCGTACTGTACGTGCGCATACACGCGAGTGAAAGATCGCCGGTTGAAATAACCTCTTTAATATGTAGGCCTATTTATTAACTAATTGAGTTTTTTTTTAATTGAATTTCATTCTATTTACTTGCAAAATGGGGACACTTATAAGTATTACATTTGGGTGCTCAGGTGAGCAAAATATGGCAGAACTGGTACTGTACCGCAGACAGTAGGCCACTGGTGAATACCAAGTCCGACCCAATTCAAGCATGTCTGCAACTTTCTCTTTCATGAAGGCCTAGTACTATTACCAGACAGCCTGACAGCCACAACTAGAGGATTTTTGTATAGCCTAAAAGAATGTCAAAAAAGTAATAGATACTGTCCAATAATTTGTGTCTCACTTGACTGGCCACCTAGTGCTTATTTCATAAACTATCTCCTAAGAATCGCATTTTATCAGTGGATGAAAACGGGCAAAATTCTAAACATTTTATGGAAACGCAGTTTGTGTCTCTGTCTGTTTCTCTCTGTCTCTCTCTCTGTGTTTGTCTGTCTGTCTCTCTTTTCTCTCTGTCTCCATTTCTCTCCCTCTTAAACTCTCTTTTCTTCAATAGGCCCACATGGCTCACCCTACTCCTCTGTCTCCATTTCTCTCGCTTCACTCTCCCTTTCACTTTCAAAACATTTATCTGTGTTTTTCATCCTAGCGTCCCTATTTTTGGACACAATTATAAGGCCAATATTTAAAAAAAAATCTAAATAAAGAAAATAGCAGAACTACAAGCTCACACCGTGTCGTGTTGCAAAGCACTGTGAGCGTGTAGACGGTACACTAACTGTCTTAAGCTACCAGGCACCCCATTCTCACCATTTCATGAAAATCCGCAGATGCCTTCTCAGTTCTGACCTTGACTGACTTTGACCTGTTTGACCCACAAGTTAATCAATCTAGCCTACTGCTCATTGCCATCTAGTTTACTGAAAATCCAGCAATCCATTCTCAAGTAATTTTGTTCACAGACAGACCTTGACCGTTGCGACCCAAACATTAGTCATTTCAGGGCAGCAGACTGATTATTCTCAAAATAGGGATAGATTATTAATCGATTAATTCGATTAACTGTTGCACCCTATTTCTCACAAAGTTGCATGAAAATCCAGCCATCTGCTCTCGAGTTAATTTACTGTCAGACATATGGACCTCCTAGGCGGAGGTAATAAATATGACTCAAATAGATGTGAGATTGCTTATGTTGATAAGTAAAAGTACAAAAGGAGACCTTTTGAAGGCTTCACCGTGAAAGGGCCACTGCAGCATCCTGCCTGGACCCATTTCAATATGAATACATCCAACCAACCAATCCCTCTCCCATTCACTGATGCTCTCCAAAGTGGAAAATTGATTCATAGCTAACTTAAATAGAATCCCTTCCTGATTGTATCATAACAGCATGTCTGTCGGCTACTCTGTAATTCTTGCCTTTCTAAAAAGTAGAAGAGTACAGTACTTCAAAAGCCACAAAAAAAATCGATGGTACTTCAGTGAAAGTAGAATGACTGATTTTACTGAAGTACATGAAATAGCTGGAAGCTTTTTTGAGTACTTTTCTTTTTCATGTTTCACCAACCAAGGAAGACATGGCTACCACAGTCAAAATGAATGGGTCACACCCTTAAGGGCCGTTCACACTGAGCACTATCCTATATCCATATAAATAAGAAAACTCTGTCCGTCACTCTGTTCCGCATGGTTCTCCTCAGTGTGTTGAGAAATGTATCTGAACTTGCACACAGGCATTGACCATTAGCACATGCAGACAGTGACAAAGGCCATTTTTCGCTTCCCCAAAATGTAAGCTGACAGCTGTTTATTAGCGTTTTTGTGTAAACACCGGAGATTCTGAGCCCCACAGGCTATGGGATCTCTAGCGGTTGGCTACACTAACTTGACTTACACATACACAGACACCGGCACAGAGACAACGGCAGAACATACAGATGCTGTAAGCTAATAAAGGACTTTAATTTAGGACCCGTGTCCACACACACACACACTGCGTTTTATGAGTGGGAGGGCGATTTGGATATTATTCCCATAGCACTAGCACGCACATTGACACGTGCACACTTTGTCTCCACATTGTGTTATTAGCACACGTAGCTTAGCTGAAACAGCATAAACATCAACTTCTCATGGTTGAGAGTGAGAGAGAGGTTGTGGGTGGCCGTGAATGACCGGGTTGTCACACACACACACACACACACACACACACACACACACACACACACACACACACACACACACACACACACACACACACACACACACACACACACACACACACCCACACACACACACACACACACACACACACACACACACAAAGTCTGCATATAGTTTGGCTGCGCACATTGCCTGTTATGGACTAGTAACTATATCTATAACTATAAAAATAGTTTCAAAAATCGTCAAAGTCAAGTGGATGGCAGAGTTCACACCATAACTATAACAAATACAATGGTAAACAATGTAGTTATCGTTAAAGTTATAGTGCTCAGTGTCCCTTAAGGAAGGACACAAACAAGAATCAAGAATCATTAGAGGGGATAACTCATACAGGTACAAGCAGCGAGAGAGATTATAATAGAAATAATACTAGATGTAAAGAGAACAAAAAAAATTTAATGAGATAAAGTAAGATAAAAAAGGCTAAAAAGAATAGGCAGGACACTTATTTGGACCTCCTGTAAAGAAACCTTATTAACAGCAATGGGGGATAAAAAAAAGGGGGGGGGGGTTAGTCTCAGACTTTTATACATCAGTGCACTTATTTATAGAAGGTATTTACAAATGTATATGAATCTTTGCATTAAGTAGGCGTAGCTCAGTATATTAGTGCAAGTAACATTGAGCAAAGAAGCAGTTTGTTGTATTTTTTATAATTAAAAAAAGTTATTTTGTTTTTGTTTTCTGTCCTTATCTTCGTTCAGGGCTCAGACAAGGAAAGAACTACATGAGCCCTCGGCTTTTAAGAACCCACAGACACTTGCCAGTCTGCATTGTCACAACATCCCAAGACAATATACTAATACTGTACATTCTACTGGGAAAGAGGAGACGGAGTAGGACGATGAACACCCTAGAGATGTTCCATGCTTCAAAACGTGGAAGTAAGCTGGCAGGAAGCAAAAACATCAGGCCCAGAAGAGAGTGTGATGGCAAGCTCTGTGCCTCTAAATGGGGTAAAGAGGATTAAGTCAAGTAAGTCACATGAAAAAGCTACTCGATTACCGTTACGACTTTCCCCTTCCAGACTGTCTTTCTCTCTGTGTGTCGCTTCATATCTCTTTCATGCTCTTACTCCGTCTTTTCTCTTTCCTCCCTTTATCTTGCCCTCTCTCACTTCACGTAGTTTCAAAGTGTACAGTTCAAAGATTTACTGGGCACTCCTCCCCTTACGTTCGTTAATTAAATCTGGTGTAATTACTCTCGTTGAGAGGGGAATCTGAGAAGCAAGGAAATTGGACACGGCCCTGTATCCTTTTTAACTGAAATTTCTTTGACAAAAGTTTACTCCTGGAAAGTGCTATACTGCAATGTTGCAGTAATGTTACCGAAAGGTTACCATGATGTTACCATTACGGTACGGGGTGGCAGTGTCTCAGGAGGCTGAGCGGCCGCTTGGGAAACGGAAGGTTCTCAGTTTGATCCCGGCCTCCCCCAGTGGAGGGTGAATGTAATGCACATTGTAAAGCGCTTTGGATAAAGGCGCGATATAAATGCACCATTTGACATGTATTACTGTAATGTTTAGCGTAACGTTGCTGTAATGTAAGGTGCCACTCCTTTGTGCAGTCGGAAGTACACTCCGAGAACGCTGGAATGAACTCGGACCACGGGATGCTCTTTCTTGGTCACTTCGGAAGGTGCTTGGAGCATTGCCCATGCCACAATGTTACCGCAGAGATGCAGGGGGGCAGATCACTCACAGCAGGTCACCCTCTTGCGCAGTTTATGGTGTCAAACTCATTGCCACTTGCAGCATCCCCAACTTCTTGAGCTTAGAGCGAACGTTTTCCGCTCAGCGTCTTAGCATAGTTCAGCGGTTGTCAAAGTGGGGTCCGGTGACCCCCAGGGGTCTTTGAAGGGGTTCCAGGGTGTCCCCAGCAAAATGATTGATAGTTAGAAACTAGGGGTGGGACGATATGGGTACCTCACGATACGATATATATCACGATATTAGGCCCACGATAACAATATATATCACGATATTCGACGATGTTCGATATATTGCGATATCACGATATTCGATATATATTGCAAGAAATTTCACCAACGATATATCACGATATCTGAAAATATCGATATATTGCGATATCACGATATATTGCATGAAAATTCACCAACGATATATCACGATAGTCCTTGTATTCAATTCATAAACACATAAAATAGCACCAAACAGTTCAAAATCATCATTACACAAATACAGAGTAGGAAAAACAACGTATCACAAAAAAAAAAAAAGAAAAAACTTTTTATTTTATTTTAATATTGATATTTTTCGGCAGGATATCGATTATTTATCGCGGGAGAAAGTATCGCGTCCCACCCCTATTAGAAACCAAATGGACACTTTTGTAACTCTTTTGTAACCTTACGGGTCCATTTGGTTTCATTTGTACACAGTCAGAGTCATCATGGGGGTCCGTGGCCCTAATGAATACCAAACTGGGGGTCCTTGAAATTAAAAAAGTTTGAGAACCATTGGAATAAGTCACAGTCAAGGTCATGGTCAAAGTCACATCTCAGGAATGGAGAGATGCGGGGCATAGTTTATTCATGATAACAGCATATGGAATTATTCATCAGCTGCTGATGGGGCCAGAAAGTGTCTTTGTGAAGCCCTCTGATCGTCTGGCTCAGTATCAGACACCATTTTGTCTGATGTGGACATAATATACCAGCTCCCCATGAGATGGATGCTTTCTGATGAGTGGCCAACCATATGGATGTGTGTGGATTGGTTAACCCATTCAATCCGAGAACGCATCTCTGTCATTTTAGATTTGAGCTATAACCATTATTTTATACTTTTGGCTATTCAAAAATAGCATATATACAAGCTCCTAGCCCGGCACTGAGTGCCGCGCTATGAGCTTGTAGATCTGCTATTTTTGAAAAATCTTACAAATTTGTGCAAATCTATGAATATATATTTTTTAAAGGGAACATTTTTTACTCAAATCTTTGCTTCTGGGGGGGTTCATGGAACAAAATATTTTCAGATGGGGGTCCACGGCCAAATACATATAATTTTGGGTGGTCCTTGACATGAAAAAGTTTGAGAACCACTGATGTTTTTTCAGAAAACTGTTAGGATTTGACGACATTTGTAGATGCGTTCCCGGATTGAATGGGTTAATTTATGCCACCATCTAAAGGTTGAGTGTGTTCACTTCTGTTCTTGAGGAGTTTCACTTTTTTTTTAAATGTTTCTTAATCCCTGTTAAGTCAGAACACTTTTTTGTTCCCTCTCCAGTTTTTAAATTTACCGGACAAAATGCAAACAAATCTTTCCTGCCTCCAAAATTTATGTAAAGACTGTCCTCAGTTCTCACCTAAACTTATGGAATAGATTTAGGAGTAAAAAAATAATCCAATAAATCACCATGTAAGCAAAACCCGCTGCGGGGCAATTGTGTTCTGTGTCAAGAGGGGATATATTATGGTTGTGTGCTACAAAAAAAAAGAAAGAAACGTTAAAAGAAAGAAAAACTTTGCCAATGTGGTTCTCTCTCTCTCAAGATAAATCATTTGCTGTGGGCTGGAAAACATTTGAAGTTAAATCCTCGCTCTTGATGATCAGTGAGCAGTGCCACAGTAGACTAAGGTCTAAATTAAGAAACATGAATAATTTCTACGTCGCTAGTTGCATTTAGAAGGTCTCCTGTGCAGACTTAGAAGGTCTCCTGTGCAGACTTTTGAGAAGAACATCACTCCCAGCCATGTAGAACAAATTACGTCTAGTTTTTTTTTATATATAAAACACTACTGGCATAATTAACTAGGGAAACAACACAGTTTGAGTAGAAACTAGGCTTGTAATGTTATGATGAATAACAATCACATGCAAATACAAATGCAAAACGTTTGCGTCTCTATCATATTGAATACAAGTTAACCCACCTGAACCCTAGCACCCCTGTTCTGGGGCTCAGAATAGGAGAACATTCAGTGAAAACAGGGGAACATAGCAGATTTACAAGTTCACAATGTGTCCCTGGTGTCGCGTGGGCTATTTTGGGCAAAAGAATTTGGTGTAGAGGGCAAAAACGGCCAAAAAAGGAGACCAAGTATAGATGCTTGGGGGGCCCCGGTCTATCGGTCTAATGAAGTATAAGGGTGTACGATTACTTCACTGTATTTTGAAGTCATGTCACTACTGTATAGGAATGTAATATTTGCATTCTTCAACCTGTTAAGCACTATATATACTTTGTTGTACAACAAACTGTGAAAATATCCAATCTACAAGCTCACAACGGCAACAAAGGTTTCGCCTATATGACATGCCAAAAAATAGGGACGACGTCAGGTTGAAAGTGACTAAGAAGAGACGAAAAAAGTCTTGTATTTTACTGTTTGATCTGGACCCTCTGATCCAGCAAAATCAACCGGAAGTTGACTTTTTTTTATAAAAAAAAAAATCAGTACCGGGTTTTTGATGTACTACTACAGTATATTGTCAGAATCAGCTTTGCTTGCATTCATTTACGGGCTAAAAGAGTGACTTTGTGAGCTGTTTCATGTCATGCCTTTATTAACACATTGATTGCCAAGATCGCATATATGCGTTTTTCAAATCCATCGCTTGATTGCCGCAATTCTGAAAATCGCATATATATGCGTTCTTTGGAATTTTCATTGTTTAATCTGTGATCGCGGTGTTCTGTGAATTTTTCATCATCAGTTTCGTTTTCTGTTTACATCACACTCACCGGGTTACGGATTCATGACGCAGATTCCGTTTCCGGTTCTCGGAAGGCCTTTTTTAGGCATTTTAGGCGAGAATAGGGAAAAACCCTTTTTTTAACACGGTTTAAAAAACTAACGGAGAGCTCTAGTTCTATTTTCTTTAGTCTGGATGACGGACAGCCATCGTCGTCGTGTATCACATCGTACTGAAGGCCGATCGCCGATCTGCGAAAACGTCATATCCGGTTATGACGTATGGACTGTTTGAGCCTGTTTGGGGGGGGGTCGAGCGAGTCAGCGAGTGATTGAGGTGTCAATCTGCTGCTCTCTGCTGGTAGATCTGTCGTATGTGTTTAAAACCGCAGCCAGACAAACTATTTGAATGAAAAATTACAAAATAACAACAAAAAATACACTAAAATCGCTGGCACAGGGGTGAGTACATTATGAATAAACTCTAGCAGTCAATGTGTTAATAGTGAAGTGAAGTTAGACGGGAAACGGGGAGAGAGAGATGGGGAGTGACACGCACAAGCCCGTTGGGATCGGGACTCGAACCCGCAAGGCCACTAGGCCAGTGATCCGGGCCTGTTTAATTTAATTCAACTAGACTATACCCGTCGGGGGATATGAGCACCCAAAGTGTGCAGTTTTAATGCGCTGTGAACAGACAGTATATCAGGGATGGAAAGTGAGTTTGTACTCTGTAGTGAGTACAACACACACGCACATCCCGTCGCTGCGTCGTGGAGCCACAGAACATTCACAAACACCCGCGCATATATAGATCTAACAGCCGGAGCCGTCCCCAACGCACACACGAGCGACCCGTCGCGAGCGCGCGCACACACACACACACACACACACACACACACACACACACACACACACACACACACACACACACACACACACACACACACACACACACACACACACATACACACCACGGTACATCCTCATGCGGTCAGAGCTGTCCCCCGTCGCGAACACACACACGCGGCCGTCGCGCGAACACATAATGTACATTCTGACACGTGCCTCCCCAACGTGCATGCGCACGTGCGTGTACGCGCATACACGGCCGCGGAGGCGAGTGTTCTGTGTGTGCAACAGTGTATCGCAGTGGGGCTGTAGATGCGACGCATGCGCAGTTTGAGCAGCCACCGTAAGCATGGCGACATTCTTTGACATAAAAATGAGAATAAACAGCTGAGATTTAGTGATATCGAAAAACGGGCTTCGCAGTCCCATGCACATGGTAATGGTCAATGGCTGTGTGCAATTTGAGATCAATAGCTCCAGGCACTGAGGAGAACCGGGCAGAACAATTTTTGGGCTCAGATGTTTGGGCTCAGAGGTTTGTGGAATTATAGGAGGATGAGGAGAATATTTTGACTGATCAATTTCTAATCAATGGAGCAACTATTTCTGATATCTCACCCACCTCTGGAGGTACATCATGGCAAGGTAACTACACCAGTAGTTCTCAAAGTGGGGTCAGGGGACCCCCAGGGGTCCTTAAGGGGGTTCCAGGGGGTCCCCAGCAAAATGTGTTAATACAGCATCACATCATTTTAACCCCTTTATCCATTTATGCGTTGGCTATTCAAAAATAGCAGATATACAGGGCATCACAAGTTTTGGAAAAGTATGCATTTATTTTACACAAATCTTCTCTTCTGGGGGTCCCTGGCACGAAACATTTTCAGATGGGTGTCCGCGGTCAAATATATATCAATTTGGGGGTTCTTGGCATGAAACAGTGAGAACCACGTGACTACACAACCCAAACCTCTTGCCCTTTACAAGACCTGGAATGCATCTGTGTCACTTAAGATTTCTTTGGCTATTCAAAAATAGCAGATATACAAGCTCATAGCGCGGCACCGAGTGCCGCGCTATGAGCTTGTATATCTGCTATGAGCTTGTAGATCTGCTATGAGCTTGTAGATCTGCTATTTTTGAAAAATCTTGAACATTATTTATTTTTATTTTTTTTTCAAAAAACTGTTAGGATTTAGAAAACATTTTTAAGAATCGCCTCAGGCCTTAATGGGTTAAGTGTGTTCTCTGAGGTCAGCACCTCACCACAGCCTCATGGTGTGCGTTACCTTTCCTGCTGACAGTGGTTCATAGTCATCAAAAGTGATGACTACTGAGGAACTTCACTTCAGACACAACTGCTCACGCTTGTTTTTTTGGGGTGGTTTACGTGCGCGTGCGTGTGCACGGCCAGTGAGTGTACCAGTGGATCTCTATCTGTTGTTTGTTTGCCTGTTCAGCAAACAAGCAGATGGCCCAACCCTTTGATTACAAGTATTATTAGTCAGTGTCTTTAACTCCAGGCTACGCACGCTGTCTCCAAAACCATTTCCTCTCCCTTCTCTCTCTCTCTCTCTCTCTTCTCTCTCTCTCTCTCTCTCTCTCTCTCTCTCTCTCTCTCTCTCTCTCTCTCTCTCTCTCTCTCTCTCTCTCTCTCCAATATCTTCCTATAGTCCGCTACAGAAGACATTAATAGTTGTAGACCAGGTTGCAGACCTGTATTTACTATTGCACTTAGTTTAATAGGGCCCAGCGCATTGTGTGTGTGTGTGTGTGTGTGTGTGTGTGTGTGTGTGTGTGTGTGTGTGTGTGTGTGTGTGTGTGTGTGTGTGTGTGTGTGCGCGTGCGTGCGTGCGTGCGTGCGTGCGTGCGTGCACTGTATTATTTGCTATGCAAGTGAAGTGAGGGCCAAATGTCAGCACAACTATAGTAAAATTTGAGAAATAGACATCGTGAGGAAAACTTTCCTGGGCCTCACAAGATCTTTCGTTTTTTTGGTTAAAAGATATTGGTTGACACGTTTCACCGTTTTAGCGCTCGTTCCTTAAAAATTGCGGCGCTCTTGCGGCGATAGTTGAGTCTTCTTTCACTTTTGCCCGGTCGATTGGTGCCTCCCCAAGGTTGGTGCCTTGTGCTGCAGCCCCTAAAGCCCTTGCATTAAGCCTGCACTGTGTGCGTGTGCGTGTTTGTGCGTGTGCGTGTGCGTGTGCGTGTGCGTGTGCGTGTGCGTGTGCGTGCATGCTGTGCTCAGACAGATACAGTACATATGTCCAAAACTGTTACTTTTCAGAAAAAGAAACCAATAAAATAAAAAATAAACCTCTGTTCCAATGGATCTAGTGTAGTTATTATTTAGTCGCAAGCTTTAGTCTACAAGCTCTCAACAAGCTTGTGAGCTTGTAGATTGGCTATTTTAGCTACTTTTCTGCGACACTTGCATGAAGAAATATGGAGATACAAGGTTTCTGCCCGACAGCGACGATATCACTTATCCACTCTAGTTCACCTCTAGCCCTCCTCCCCTCTGTCCAGCCCTCTCTCTCTCTCTCTCTCTCTCTCTCTCTCTCTCTCCTCCCCTCCATCTGCCTCGCCCGCCCAGGGCCTGTCTGCTGCCTCCCGCTCGCCGTACAGATTTGTTGCTAAGAATGGAAGCTCATTGACAAGAATTGAAATGCACCCTGCAACCTGGGAATACATAACATCCAACCAGACACACCCACACACATGCACGTGGCATAAATACTGCATTTGACTCATATACCGTACCTGTGGCACCAAAACCAATTTGCACACACACACACACACACACACACACACACACACACACACACCCCCACACACACACACACACACACACACACACACACACACACACACACACCCCCACCCACACACACACACACACACACACACACACACACACACACACACACACACACACACACACACACACACACACACACACACACACACACATACACACACACACTAAAGCTATAACAACACACATGGAACACATTAAGTACCCGTGCACCGAAAAGCAATTTGCTGTGCACAGCACACATACATTAATTCATACAAACGAACAAACGCGCGCAAGCGTGCACACGCACGCACGCACGCACGCACGCACGCACGCACGCACGCACGCACGCACGCACGCACGCACGCACGCACGCACGCACGCACGCACGCACGCACGCCTACATGGTACACATAGTGTATGTAGTTGCACACTCAAAAACCAATTCATAAACACACACACACACACACACACACACACACACACACACACACACACACACACAGGCTGCTGCTGAATGAAATTGAAATGAGGCCCATGATGTTGTGAAGTGGATTTCCTAATGGGTCACCCAACCACTCCACTAACAGGCTTTGTGTGTGTGTGTGTGTGTGTGTGTGTGTGTGTGTGTGTGTGTGTGTGTGTGTGTGTGTGTGTGTGTGTGTGTGTGTGTGTGTGTGTGTGTGTGTGTGTGTGTGTGTGTGTGCGCGCGTGTGTTCATTTTGTTCACATGCTGTATGGCTGCACATAATACACATACAGTAACACAGAGATCCAAAAGGACTCTTAAGAGACCAATCTCGGAGTTAGATTAACACTTAGGATTTTACAGTGTGCTATAGGGCAGGGTGATATGGACAAAATAAAATATCACAATAGTTCTGGCCAAATACCTTGATACCGAAATGTTGACAATTATATCAAATTGCATAAAGTATGTACATTTTGACACGTAGATCTACTATTTTCTTTAAAGATATTTTGCCAATTTCTGAAAATATACAATCAGGCCTGATATTACGATATCCCAAATCCAATATTAATATCTCATATCAATAGCAATATCTCATCTGATATCACATCAATAAAATATTGATCTATAGCCCAGCCCCAGTGTGAACCTTTGCTGCAGGGCCTCATTTGGTCTCATGGCGAATAAGAAACAGAAGTGATTTGAACAGGGAGAAGGTGAAGTCAGGTAATCCATTTGTGCACACTGTTTCCTGGCCGGGAACGGAGGGCAAATGGTGTGATTGGAGGAGAGGTAGAGCACTCTGGGGAGAGATAATGGAAACAGATGAGGGGAGAGGAAGGGAGTAGGTGGAACCAAGTAATACTCCCTATCTAATATTACTTTTTGTGTAAGGGCACCGCCGTGAACTTATGTTATTAAAACACTGACACCGATGGAAATGTGGGGTGCATTGTGTGTGTGTGTGTGTGTGTGTGTGTGTGTGTGTGTGTGTGTGTGTGTGTGTGTGTGTGTGTGTGTGTGTGTGTGTGTGTGTGTGTGTGTGCATGTGTGTGTGCGTGCTATTTGTGTGTGCGTGCTATTTGTGTGTGTGTGTGTGTGTGTGTGTGTGTGTGTGTGTGTGTGTGTGTGTGTGTGTGTGTGTGTGTGTGTGTGTGTGTGTGCACGTGTGTGAGTGAGTGTGTGTAAACATAATCCCACCTTTTAGAATCTATACCCTATATACTCACTGAGGCAAACACAACACAGGGCTTTCAACAAATAAACACCAACACCATTATGTTATCATACCTAAACACACATAATATGCACACACACGCACGCACACACACGCACACACACACACACACACACACACACACACACACACACACACACACACACACACACACACACACACACACACACACACACACACACACACACACACACACACACACACACACACACACACACACACACACACACACACACGTGGCTATGGGACCCAATCACGTGGCCCTACAAGTATTGCATGCATACCAAGAACAAACACAATGGAAGCCTTCCACTGTTACTGCGTTCATTGTCTGTGCTAAAGCAGGGATTTCTCAACAGGGCCGTGAGGGTGTTGCAAGTGGGCCCCCACATAATTGGCAAAACACAGATTTAAATTATATTATGACATTAATATTTAAACTGTAGTATCATAGTGATACCAAATAAATAGTATACTACGCATAGCCTACTTATGACTACGCCAGAACATAATAATTGATTGATTGATCATTATCATCTGAAAATGCACACGGGCCTCCCATTGCATTGTGAGCTTGTAGATCTGCTATTTTCACTACTTTTGTGCGACACTCTTTTATGATGAAGTAGAGCACCAATTTACGGAAAAACATGAAAAGTTGAAATATGAAGATATATGAGGTTCCTGCCTGACAGCAAATGATATGAGATGATATATGATGATAGTCTACTCTGCACTGAAGAGACACTTGTTCACACAGGCTTTTGGCAGCTAGCTTGTTTATATGTTGATGTAAAGTGTCAATGGGTCTCTTGAAAGGCGCTATATAAATTAAGATTATTATTATCATAGGCATCCGTCCGTCAGTGATGACGATGGGTTGCGCCTGAGGGGTCAATTTTTCTTGCAGCGGCGACTGTGGCTGTACTGGAGTGTCTGGAGTGACAGTCTCTATTGCAGTTGGCGCAGACAAATGGGGAAGGGTCTGGTACTGGAGTGGGGGCTGCTTCAAGCAGTTTCCTCTTCTGCCTCTTCGCCCCGCCATTATTATTATGTACTATTATAACATGTAGTTTATGTGGCCTACATGTTATGACATGTACAGTGTGAGTTTATAGCGTGACATCATGTTATGATGACATGCGTGAAATCATGTTATGACATGTACAGTGTAAGTTTATAGCGTGACATCATGTTATGATGACATGCGTGACATCATGTTATGACATGTACAGTGTAAGTTTATAGCGTGACATCATGTTATGATGACATGCGTGAAATCATGTTATGACATGTACAGTGTAAGTTTATAGCGTGACATCATGTTATGATGACATGCGTGACATCATGTTATGACATGTACAGTGTAAGTTTATAGCGTGACATCATGTTATGATGACATGCGTGACATCATGTTATGACATGTACAGTGTAAGTTTATAGCGTGACATCATGTTATGATGACATGCGTGACATCATGTTATGACATGTACAGTGTAAGTTTATAGCGTGACATCATGTTATGACATACACTGTGATGGTGCGTTCACACGGGCAGGTAAAAAGATACATGCTACCATACATTTTCAATGGAAACCAGCGACATGAAGTTACAAAGATACATCCGACGTTTGTAGCTGTAGCTCCATAGCAACAAAGATACAAAGCTACAAATTTAAGTTGAGCAGGGTTCAACTTATGACAGGGTTCAACTTCCAGATACAAAGATACAAAACTAAAACTGTAGCTCCGATGTCCGCACGTTTGA
>NC_137620.1:24400543-24410543 GCF_963280865.1 Gymnoscopelus braueri | reverse complement strand
TCTAGAGGTACCGGAGCGCAGGAGGCAGCCGGTTCCGGAGCCGAGCTCCGGCCAGCTCCGGCATTAATTAAGCCCTGGTTCTGTGTATAATATTTAGACTGGGGTTTGTAATCTCATAGTTTGTGTCATGCTTGCACAGATTGTTCTGGAGCCTTTCGGCTGTCGTGTTCAGTGGTCAGATGGGTCAGTCAATCGATTGGACATGGAACGCTGGTGCTGTATTGTAATGTAAGTTTTGCACGTAAATGTTTTAATATTCATGTTATATTATCAACCTGTGGGCCCCGGAATCGCTGCACTAAACGGTATTTAAACGCTAATGAACAGCAAACTGATACAGATCATGGAGCTAAATGTCAGCCTAATAATATTTGGCCTATGCTACGGATATTTAGGGGCCTGAGAATACTAAGTAAGTGTTGAGCGCTGAAGTTGGTCGAAATGACATTTATAATTTGCTTGTTTTCATTTGAACTGTGTGGCTTGTTTATTCCGGGCCAAATTTGCCTAATTTTGGGGACTGAATGCGAAATTAAGCCTATTAGTTTTCTGCAGCCATAAGCTTATTAGTTCTCTTTTGTCCCAGGCTATGTATTTTTTTGTATCTTTCGTCGTTACAGCAGCATTTCAGCATGTGTGCTTGCACACGTGTCTGTGTGTTTGTACACATACCGTTGCTGTTGGGCAGAAACCTTGTATCTCCATATTCCACACTTTTTATGTTTTTATATTAATGCTTCATCATACAAGAGTGTCACACAAAAAAAGTGAAAATAGCAAATCTACAAGCTCACAACGCCTCGCGATTCGAGGCGTTGTGAGCTTGTAGATCGGCTATTTTCACTATTTTACATATTTTTTTTTAATGATAATAACAAAGCAACAGTTTTGGACTTACAGTACAAGGTTTCCACCCGACAGCAACGATATGTAAATGAGTAGGAGACCCACATCACAGTACAACTGGTCTGCAAGTGGGTCTGAATTATTACATCACCTGCATGAGCACGTGCACCGGAATACCTCCATGTCCATGTCCTATACGCATGTTCCACCCAGGAGAAGGTCATGGGAAGCCTCCGGAACGCTCCTCCAGGTAGGTAGTCCGTCACAGCGGCACTGCTGCCGATCCAATGACCTCTGCGGAGGTCACAATCTCCAGTCCCCAAAGCCCCGAGGCCTGTGAAGGTACATCAATCACTACAGGCCTAGAACACACACACACACACACACACACACACACACACAAGCGCGTGCGCACGCACACACACACACACACACACACACACACGATTCTTTTCACATCGTAATGAGCTACGGATGACCGTGGGTGTGTTGCTGCTGATACAGCTATGGTGGTACAGTTATTGTGTTGTTTGCAGTGATGTACTACAAACCAGGGGTTCACGCTTGAGCAACATTCTAATTTATAATGTTCTCATTAATTTAGGAACAGGGTGCAGTTTTAATGCTCAATGTTATTATCTTGTATATAAGACTCTTGACTACTGCTCGGCAGTCACAATACTGTAGCTGTGGCGTGGCTCCAGATTAAGCGAACACAGAATTCTTGGATTCTGCGCAAACCTGTTAAATGACTTCACCAGGTTTGTCTCCTACATCTCAGATATTGTAATCCCATTACGTCTAGAATTGACTTGGAGGCATTATTAAGATCGGCACTGGGGAAAACAACCTAAAACAAAGGGTTTCTCCACTTTTAGTGTTTACTTTCAAGTTCATGAACATTATCAACACATCAACACACATTATCAGACACCATCTTATTATCTTGAATACGAAATGTAAAAAGAGGCGAAAATTACTCACAACTCATAGAAATGGGTCTCTGACCCGAAAAAGGATCCTGAGCCATTGTTTGAGAACCACTGGTGTAGTGAATGTGTGTTCAGCTCTGGGGTGCCACAGTGCAATTAAATGTTGTGGCTTTAGAGCCTCCCACTGTGACTGAGAGAGCCAGCCAAATTCAGACCAGAACGGCACTGGCCTAGATCACTGGAGTTCACTTTTGTGACTCCCAGCACAGTATCAGCAATATGGTTACTTATGCATGCATAGGCTGGCCAGGGCCGAGAGGATGAGCTTGGCTCAGCTGAGCACAAGCAAAAGCCATCTTCACAGTGATAACAGCAAATGCTCCTACTGTTTTTATATAGAAAATATGAAAATACCACCCCTACTCCCTTTGCCCTGCATACACACACACAGACACAGACACACAGACACACAGACACACACACACACACACACACACACACACACACACACACACACACACACACACACACACACACACACACACACACACACACACACACACACACACACACACACACACACACACACACACACACACACCCTTATGACTCCTATATTTGCAGTATGCATCATGACTCTATTGATTGTTTGAAATCGATCGATCGGACAGTTCTCGTGACACAAGCTCTCACATACGTATTCAGTCCTGTCCATGTGTCTGTCTGTAAGCAAAATAACGCACAGCTGGATTTTCATGAAACTTGGGTCAGCAGAGGCCAGAGGTCAAGGTCACTATCAAGATTAAAGGACAACTTCACCCATTTTCAACCTATCTTCATATAATTGGTCCTCACTAATTATAATATGGTACAATTTTTGTCCATTCAGAGGAGGGCTGTGGACAGTTCAGAAACCCGCCTCCCAGTGACATCATCATCGATGGGGAATCCAAGCTAATAGAAACTGTAGGCTTTCTATTCCTGGAAAGTTAGCATGCTATAATGGAAGCCACTGTTCTTGCGTTAATAAGAATAATAAGTGAAATCTTGCAACAACCCTGCCTAACGATGATGTCACTGGTAGGCGGGTGTCTGAAGTGAAACCTAACTACACAGACACAGAAAGAAACAGTGAGGACCAATTATATGAAGATGGGTTGAGAATGGGTGAAGTCGTCCTTTAAGGTCAAACTGGAACAGATGGGTGGATTTTCATGAAACTTGATCAATCGGCTGTCCCGGAGAGGTTAACCTTTGGGTTGAAAAGATCACAGTCAAAGTCACAATCAAGGTCAGGTTCATGGTAAGCATGTCATAGTCATATCTCAGGAATAGAGAGATGCAGAACAAGATCAGAACAGATGGCGTGTTCCTCCACACGTGATACACCCACCCAGGGTCCTCACTGCATAGGAGTGATCTATGGCTATGTACTGTATGTGGAAACCATGAAATGTATGTAATATCACAGCCATTCTAGGGCTAGGGTCCTATATACTTTTGTATCCTAAATAAATACATACACAATGTTTTGTTTGGGTGTCACGGCACCAAATATCCTTCTATGAAAAACATCATACTTACAGCAACTGTTTACCAATGAAAGGGATATTGGTGCAAGTGTTTCAACCTGAATCACACATTTAGATTTCTATTTAATCTCTCAATGTATTTCAAGGCATACGTTGAGAGGCATAGTGTGGACAAAATAAATCAATATGTGTAGGCTATGTATGTACTGTTGAACTGTTGAGTTGTTGTTACAGGGTACATACATGTACGTGACACTGACACGTCTTTCTGTCTTTCTGTCTATCTATCTTTCTTTCTTTCTTTCTTTCAAACAGTCAAGGCTTATGGTGTTCCTCCCAACTTTCTCCGGACCCTGGACCCTGGAGCCCTGGTCTTCGCTGCAGCCCTGTGCCCCGGTCTGGTGTAGAAGCCCACATGCCAAAAAGGTTGACACCACTATTAACAACGCTCTTCAGATCATAACTGGTTGCCTGAAGCCCCTGTGTTCTACCTGCCAGTCTCCTAGCGGGAATTGCCCCGGCCGGCCTCCGCCAAGAGCCTGCTACCCTCGCGCTAGCAAGGAAAGCCCAGAAACGTGACTGGCATATCCTGCATGACACCACTATGACCAGTGTTGCCTCTAAAACAGACTCAAAACCCGCCATCCATTCAACAAGGCGGCATAAGATATGCTCAGTTCTATCACTGAGGACCTGTCTACAAAGGCGTGGATGGTGGCATCCCGGAAGCAGGAGTGGTAGTCAGCTGGGCCCACGCGTTACGACACCGCTACATCTGGGGCCCAGGAGACGGCGTCAAAGGAGAAGACTGCCACGTCCGTTCTCCTATACAGCTGTGAATGTCGAACTCTGAAGCCTGCTCTACAGAAGTCCCTGACCACTGTGCTACGCCAGAATGCTATCTGCAGTACTAAACGTCAGCCAGGATGGACATGTTGCCAACAAGCATCAATATTGAGGGGCTACCAAGGAAAGGGTGAATGAGAAGATGGCAGTCAGGATAACGGGGGCTTGTCCGTCACTGCCATTGACACCGGGAGCTCCCAGCAGGGGAGGAAAGTACTTGTGAGCCAGTCAGATGTATGGAGGATCGACATGACTGGAGACGCCGCTGGAGGGCTCATCCGGAGATGAACTAGACAAAGGGGGGCTCTATCTCTCTATCCATGGTTGACCCCGGCCATTACTTAGACGACCGCTGAAGTCAAGTAGAAGACGGCTCAAGGTAGGAACCTTTTTTTTTTGTTGCTGCTTGTGTTGTATGCTGTGTGTATGCTAATGTGATTCAAGCTGTTGTACTATTGCTGTCATTTTGGGACCCAATGACTGCATGGGTGGCAATGAAACATGTTCAGTGACTGTTTCTGGCTCTGGAGTTGAATGCTGTTGTGAATCTACTCCGCCCAAGTGCAGCTTACTATGAAACCCTGCTCGGCTTGTGTGTGTCTCTGTCCGTGTGTGTGTCTGTGGTGCACTGCCTGTGTGCAGCCGCGCCCCCATGTGACTCACGCTCTCATTGGCTCGCGCCCCCATGTGACTCGAAACTCCGTGCTGAAATATAGCAGCTGCACTGCCTGTGTGCAGCCGCCAGAGTGCGCCAGAGTGCACTACTACAGTGTGCCTGAAATATAGCAGCTACAGTCAAGCTGCGTTCGCTTCCAGCGTTTGTGCGTCTTACTTGTATATTGTGTTGTGTCTGGTGTTGAAGGTACTGAGTTGTAACAGGGAACAGTATGTATGTATGTGGCTCTTGGTCACTTCAATTATCCTGTGTGAGAGTTTTCTATTTCCTGGTTCAAAGTTCAAGCTAGAGGTTTTGAGCTTTGACATAACAGCCATCAATTCCAAATGTTCATTTGGAATTGAAGACTGATTTGTATCTACAGTATGTCTGCTGTGTTGTGGCTGAAGTTGAAGGTTGTGAGTTGTGACGGGGTGGCTGATATTGGTTCATGACTGGCTTGGTGGCAACACCTACAGTATGTGTATGTAGGCCTATTCCTTATGGCCATTATTCCTCCTTTCTTTCTTTCTTTCTTTCTTTCTTTCTTTCTCTCTCTCTCTCTCTCTTTCTCGGGCCTTTCTGTGTGGAGTTTGCATGTTCTCCCCGTGTCCCCTAGGGTAGGTACCCTCACAAAAACATGCAGTGCAATCCTGGTAGCTATACCGCCTCCCCCTTGATAGCCGGGGCACCTGATGGAGGGGAAGGGAACTTGTTGGAATAACGTGTTCCTTCCACGCGCTACGTCCTCCTACCGGGGAAACTCCCCTCTGTCAGGTGATAAGAAGGCTAATTGGCTCTCATGCATTGAAGGAGGCATGAGCTGGGCTCTGGGCTCCCTAGGCTGGCAGGGGGGGTGTAGCGCCCAGGATTACTTAGACAATTGGCACTAGGTGAAAAAGGGTTGCAAAATCGTGGGATAAAAAAAAAGACGAAAATGTGACTAAAACTAATGAGCATTTTTGTCCAAAAGACTTTTCCTCATTTTGCTGGTGACCCCCATGGTACCTCCTCAAGGACCCCTGGGGGTTCTCGGACCCCACTTTGTAGACAGCCTCCCCGGGACAACAGAGCAGCGACAGAGACTGTGCAGTTCATTATTCAAGGGACAGAGACAGTCGCAGAACGATGAAATTGGGTAGAAAGAAAAAAAATTATATTGGTGGAAGGCATAGTGTTCCCCCAAGGCTCTCAGATACTGAGAGACATTTCCATATCACTTCACCCTGACTATTATAATATTCTATAATGACAACAGTAGTGGCAAGGCTTCAGATTGAGCAGATTTGTATATTATGGAATTGGCTCTGCTTGAGCTTAACCTCACTTGCTGTCTGTTCATTTCAGAATTGTATATTCATATATATATATATTTAGCCAGAGTATAAGATATAGATCTTAAGCGGTAATAATAATAATCTAAACAAAGAATAATCATAATAATAATACATCCAATTTATATAGCGCCCTTCTCTGTACTCAAAGTCGCTTTACATAAGCAGAACAAAATGAACAACTTTATTAAGAGAATAACTAGTTAAAAAACTAAAAACTAAGCAAACTAAAACATTACAATTAAAAGACAGAAGGGGGAATTAGAATTAGGTATGCGAGTCTGAAGGTGTGGGTTTTCAGGGAGGTTTTGAACAGGGCAAGGGTGGGGGCAGCTTTGATGCGAGCTGGGAGTGAGTTCCAAAGGGGGGGGGGGGGGGGCTGCAACTGTCACCCCAGGTTTGTTTCTTTGTCATGGGGACATCCAGGAGGTTGGCATCACCAGACCTGAGGGAACGGGAGGGGGCGTGGCGTTGAAGGAGGTCGGAGAGGTAGGGGGAGCTTGGTTGTTGAGGGAAACTTGTAACTAAAGTTTTCAAATGATAAGTAAAAGTACAATATGTGCCTCAGAGGTGTAATGGAATAGAAGTATAAAGTAGGCTATTGAAACATGGAAATACTGAAGTTAAGTAATGTACTTATTTATTTCCACGACTCCTCCTCCTCCTCTCCCAGAGTGACCAGATGCTGGCAATTTCACGTCTGTTGACTTATTTACATTGCTGCAATCATGGGAATTCATGAATATTGATGAGCGCTGGTCTGTCGCTGCGGGGCATCTGCTACTGCAGCGTGGCTAACTGTGTGTGTGTGTGTGTGTGTGTGTGTGTGTGTGTGTGTGTGTGTGTGTGTGTGTGTGTGTGTGTGTGTGTGTGTGTGTGTGTGTGTGTGTGTGTGTGTGTGTGTGTGTGTGTGTGTGTGTGTGTGTGTGTGTGTGTGTATTTACACATGCATTTAAGCAAAGTGAGTAACCTTGTGTGTATGCTTGTCTGTGTGCGTGCACGTGTGCATGCGGGGGGACACTGTGCATGTGTGTGTGTATGTGTGTACTTGCCTCAGAGTTTGAAATTGATCCAGAAGCTATTAAAAAGAGGGGAGGGGGGCAGCTCCGTCATCCTGAGGGGGTCTTTCCTAGGCTGGTCTCTCCTCTCCTCCCAGTGTCTATGTGCATGTGCGTGTGTGCGTGTGTGCATGTGTGTGTGTGTGTGTGTGTGTGTGCGCGTGTGGTTGGGTGTGTGTGTGTGTGGAGACAACAGATGAGGGGAAGACCAACCACGAAAAAAGAAGCCAATTAATATTTAATGCGAGTTAAAACCTCAAGACACCTCAAATGTTATCATGTTTTTCCTCCCCTAAGACTATTTATAAGTGGATTACTTTCAGAGAGCTGAAGGATATATTCAGAGGCTATGGCTACAGTAATGTGTGTGTTGATAGATGTTGCTGGAGTAGGTTGGACTGTCAATACAGTTTTATAACTGATTTCTATACTTCATTGTACGACGGAAATAAACTGAAAATAACCGATCTATAAGCTCACAAGGCGACGCGGACGCGACGCGTTGTGAGCTTATAGATCGGATATTTTGGGTCTGCGACACCGTTGTATGACAGAGCATGAATATCTAGACATTACAGTGCTGTACTGTACCTGGCCTGTCAGATAGTCTCCAAGACTTTTTTTCAGTACACACACTGTGCCGCTCGTGCATTTTCTGGCACATAAAATAATAATAGACTATATCTTTCAGCAGGCCTGTCACAATTATTACATAATCGCCTACTCACAATTATTTGAGATAATCAAAAATGCTTGTATATTGGCTATTTCCACTCTTCATGTTTTTTTAAGTATACCAAGTTATTAAATTATGTACGTTTATTGTCATATCTGCCCTGTGCAGCTTTAGTTTACGAGGCCTAAAAGCTTAACAGAAATTGTATTTTTATTCATAATGTTCCATGTTGTACTACCCTGCAACCCACCCACCCACCCACAATGTAATGTATTTTATTGGTCACTGTTCTATGTTTTATGTGGGGACTGCGGATGAAAATTTGCATCACTGCTAAAACCGGTGTATTTACACTACATTACTAACTGTTCATTATTATGCTCTGTCCCATCAAAATAAACAAATAAAGTAAAGTGAAGTGAAATGGACAGCTGTACTAAACATGCAAGACCGCCGGGTTCTCAACCTTTTCAGGCCGCGACCCCCAAAATAATGATATTATTTCCCGCGACCCCCCGCGTGCTGCGCGTGCATGCGGGGGGTCCCGTTAAATTTTTTTGCGGTTCTGGGCGGATTGGGTATGTTTTTTCCCGGTTTTTGGTTACTTTATTTCGGTTTTAGGGTTAGGGTTAGGTTATTTAATTATAATAGGTTATTTGATAATTATTAGGGTTAGGGTTAGGGTTAATAATGAAATATTTTTATCTTGAATTTAGTAAATTAACTGATAAAACATGAATTAATAATAACGTAAAAATATATTTTGTAAAAAAAAAATATATATTATAAACTTTTTTATTTTTTTATTTTTTCACATTCACCAAAAAAAATCTGTTCTCAACCTGGGGGTCGCGACCCCCAGGTTGAGAACCACTTAGAGAGAATATACATTAGAAAACAAAACTGAAATTGAGAAACGGGGGACAAACTCACAAGTGCGATTAGTTAGTTAGAGGGTGGGTGCTTGAGAGGGTTGGTGTGTCCATACAGTATATATGTGCGTGCACACGACACTCGATGTGTACACAGCATGATGCATGTAGGCTACTTTTACCGCTGTGTGGCTTTTCAGTTGCATTGCGGAAATAATACTAACGGCTTATACATATTAATAGAAATAATGATGCTAACGTTTTAATACCAACCATTATCATCAAATGAAAAGAGCCGTCCACTTTTATTCTGGGGACGTGCCGTTGCTCAGGGCTCAGCGGGTATAAATGGATTACACATCAGTGGGGGATTGTTGAGCGGTCGCATTCTATCACATCAAAGGGAATTATATCAAAATAGAAAGGCTAGTGGACAGTTCATCTCAGTCCCTTCAGACAGCTCGAGCTACTATGATTCCATCCCATCGAAGGAAGACCTGTCACCAGACGACACTAGGATGGGACAGGGGAAGGATTTAGTGTGTTACTGCTGTGCTCGGCTTTCCATGACAGCATAGCACGCGGGTGAAGACAAATAATACTTTTTACCACATGAGCCCCAAGCGCCCCAATTCCGTCATAATTTGTGAATGTTCAGCAAAAATAGCAGATCTACAAGCTCACAGCGTGTAAACATTCAGCTAAAATAGCAAATCTACAAGTACACAATGTGTAGACAAACGTTCTGCTAAAATAGAAGATATACAAGCTCACAATATCTAGACAAACATTCGGCTAAAATAGCAAGCTCACAACGTGTCTCGTAGATCAGCTATTTTCAGCGATGAGACTTGGGAAATTAAGGGACCAAGCATTGACCCCTGAGGCACCCCGGTCAATGAAGTATATTGTGGTTAAATTGATGCTGAACTTTGGTCGAACCTTGGGCTGTGTACCTGGGTCCAAATATTGTCGTCGATCATCTTTATCTGTTGCTTCTGTGCTTTGTGAGGCGCTGGAAGTAGTGTCTGAATTCATTCTCATTGTAAAATAACTAGTTTTGGTACTTAATTTGGGGAAAGTGAAATATTCATCACGTTACGGTATATTACCCTTCATGGAAGTCCTGTAGTGCAACAAGAATGATTGGTCACCAATATATTGTAAGTGCTGCCGTTGCTGTCAGTAGATGAAATAGGATGTAAAAAACAAAGTACCAGGACTAGTTTTTTAACCCATTAGGACCTGA
>NC_137620.1:24368043-24390543 GCF_963280865.1 Gymnoscopelus braueri | reverse complement strand
AGTGGTTCCCAAACTTTTTAGATCGAGACCCAAAAGAGAAATTTGATGTTTCCTTGGGACCAAAACTAGTGAAAATAGCCGACCTACAAGCTCACAACACGTAGACTACTTCTTAAAAGTTTACATTTTTTCTCTAATTTATGGAATTTCTTTAATTTTTAAAATGTGTTTATTAAATTCTTCTGGAAACATTTTGGAATTGTTTTTAATTCATGATATTTTTGGTATTTTTTTTTTAATCTTTTGAAATAATAACAATTAAAAACAAAATGTAGGAAAAAAATTATAAAGGATATTTACTTAGTTGCGACCCATATAAATGTGTCCGCGACCCACAAATGGGTTCCGATCCAGTGTTTGGGAACCACTGTTGTAAGGCATAATGGAAGAATAAAGAGTGTGACCCCTTTAATTTTAATTTGTTGAACAGTTCATTATAGGACAATGCACCAGAGTGGTCAGAATGCGATGGAAACGGAAACAAATAAACCAAGACCTCCTGCGTCTTTCTCTGCTCTGTGATTTCCATCTCTCTCTGACAACACTCTCTTGGAGAGGTGGGAGCTCTCGTACCACCATTACTTTCAAGCTGGAAAAACTGTTAGGATTTATGTCAGAAACAGAAGTGTTTTGTTTGCTTTGAACAATACATTTACATATTCAAAGATTTTCCAGACATTTTCGAGATCTTTCAAAAATAGCAGATCTACAAGCTCATCCTAAATATAGCGCAGAGTGCCGCGCTATATTTAGGATTTTTGGGAAAAATCTCAAAAATAAATTGGAAAATCTTGAATAATTCAACCTTTTTTTTAACACAAATCTTCTCTTCTGGGGGTCCCTTGCACAAAACATTTTCAGATGGGGGTCCGTCGCCAAATAATTGTTTGTTTTTCAGTTTGACATGAAAAGAGTTTGAGAACCACAGATGTGATAATGTGGGCACATTGTCCCAGCTGTCAGGCTTATGAAAACAACCCACATGTTATTCCGGGTATTGATGATGGCATCACATCGCTTCATTCCTCACTGCCTCCCGGAGAGACAGAAAAAAAAAACAAAGGAAAAAACAAGCCGCTAGCCTCGCTGAAAGCCGACAGACGCACATGCACGCTGGTAATGCCTTTATGTAACAGCTCATCAAGCGCTTTGATTAAAATATGAAGGAGGGCGGCTGGTGGATTGATTAGGGGAGAAGGACGAGGGAAAGAGCTTGATTAAAGGAAAACAAGATCTTACTGGAGTCAAGTCCTCAGTCACACAGCACAGTACTGTACAAGCAGTATTTCCCAAACCAGGGGGGTCCAGATGATTAGTTTACTGTGCAACATTGTTTTCTCACTCAACAGTAAACAAACCAACATTCAGTATAAGTGTATACAGGGTAACTGCACATTTCTAAAGTTTAACAATTTAATAACTTTTGTGACATTTTTAATACCAAATTGTCCAAATTGTCAAATGTTACGTAAGAAAGAGGCAAATATTGTGAAAATAACCGAACTACAAGCTCACTGCGAGGCGGTGTGAGCTTGTGGTTCAGCTATTTTCATCATATTTATCTGTGGAAGCCATGCAGTCAAACTAAATATAGCCTCGATCTCCAGGCTTTTATTTTCCTTCGCGTTTTGCTGAAAAAATAAGAGCCTGGACCAGCCTGTTGACGTTCCTGGAATAGGAAGTGGGTGATTTCCCCAACCAACCAGAGTGCAGTGGGCGTCGCTCCAAACGTTGTGACGTCAGGGCTCTCAATGCTGCACATTGGGTAGGAGGAGGGGCGCGGGGGCGGTAGCACAGATCGGTGAACCAATGGGATCCGGCGGATTCTCTCTCCGGAGATTTTGAAACCCGCCCCTCTAGACAGGATATCAGACGCGCTAGGGCAGCCTAAACTAAATGTAATGCCTACAATTCCAAGTGCTTGTCAGGGTGGGGGGTCCCCAGTTCAAATATGATTATTTTGGGGGGTCGCAGCCTGAAAAGTTTAGGAACCCTTGCTGTACAGTACTACTGTGATCGCAGATTTGTGGCAAAACTCTGCAAAGAGGAAGAAAAAAAGACAACAAATAGAAGCTGCGGGCTGCTCTGTTGACCACAGAGAGTGTTTTGATGCAGAGATTGTGTTGCTCTGCTTGACTGGGTATTGTGTCTTTTTCATAAGACAACGGGTCTGCCCCCCCGCCCCTCTCTCTCTCTCTCTCTCTCTCACTCACTCCACTGAGTCACTAGATCTTTCATCAACTCCTCTGTGTCCACTGTTTGTCTGTGTGTGTGTGCGTGTGTGTGTGCGTGTGCGTGTGCGTGTGTGTGTGTGTGCTCGCTCTCTCGCTCTAATGCCATGTACCTCGTCAGAGTCCACCAGTTTTCCCATCCCACCTTGTCCTCCTTCACTCTCGTCAAATTCTTTTGTTTTCTTTGTGCTCTCACCTCCATCAATGTTATTTCACCGTCTCTGTCACATGCTCAGCTCACCTCTCTCTCTCTTCTCTCTCCGAAGCTGTCTGGCAATTTTGCTCTCCTCTCCTTGTTTATCGCCTCCTCTCCTCTCCTCTCCTTCTTTATCTTCATCTCTCCTCACCTCTCCTTGTTTATCTTCATCTCTCCTCTCCTCTCCTTGTTTATCTTCATCTCCTCTCCTCTCCTCTCCTCTCCTCTCCTCTCCTCTCCTCTCCTCTCCTCTCCTCTCCTCTCCTCTCCTCTCCTCTCCTCCTTGTATTCACTCCCTTCCACTTCAGCCACCCGTTCTTAATAAAACCTAAATGAGTCCTACCTGTATTTAACCTCCATTTATGTGACAAGACCTCCTGTGTGTGTGTGTGTGTGTGTGTGTGTGTGTGTGTGTGTGTGTGTGTGTGTGTGTGTGTGTGTGTGTGTGTGTGTGTGTGTGTGTGTGTGTGTGTGAGAGAGAGAGAGAGACTTGCTCACAGATGGAGGCACTGTTCAGTGCAACACTATGAAACATACAGTATACTGTACTCACTCAGCAGCATGAGCACACACACACACACACACACACACACACACACACACACGTGAGAAGGGAGCTCTGCTTTGTGCTGTAAAGGAGAAGCACTGTGTACTGTCCAGACACAGCCCTGCTCTTTGTTTAAACACCACAGCTTCATTGGCCTCATCCTTTGTGTGTCACTCTATTTTTTTCCTGCTAAATCACTGCTTCTCTTTTTAGTGTGAAGGACCCCCACATTAATTATGTACGTATTAGGCCGCGGACCCCCATCTTAAAATGTTTTGTACCAGGGACCACCAGAAGATGATCGATATTTTCCCAACATTTTCTAAAATAGCAGATGTACAAGCTCGCTGTGAGCTTGTAGAGCCGCTGTTTTGGAATAGCCAACATAAATGGATAAAGTGAGGAGGCACGGTGGCGCAGTCGGTAGCGCTGTCGCCTCACAGCTAGAAGGTCCTGGGTTCGATTCCCGCCGGGGACGCTGTGGGCGCTGGGGGCGTGTCTTCTCCTCCGCGTCATCAGCGCCCATACCCTAGGTGGGGTTGGCGAAAGGGCGTCTCTGTGTGGAGTTTGCATGTTCTCCCCGTGTCTCCTAGGGTAGTTAATACCCTCACAAAAACATGTAGTAATCCTGGTCGCTATACTGCCTCCCCCATGACAGCCGGGGCGCCTGATGGAGGGGAAGGGGACTGGTTGGAATAACGTGTTCCTTCCACGCGCTACGTCCAACCAGGGAAACTCCCCCCTGTCAGGTGACAAGAAGGTCAGTTGGCTCTCATGCATTGAAGGAAGCATGAGCTCGGCCCTGGCCTCCCTAGGCTGAAGGGGACTGGTGTAGTGCTGGTGTAGGGCTGGTGTAGCGCCCAGGATCACTTAGGAAATTGGCACCGGGTGAAAAAAATGGGTTACAAAAATCGTGGGATAAAAAAAAAAAAAAAAAAAGTAAGTAATAAATGGATAAAGTGGTTAGAATGATTGTGATGCTAAATTAACTACTCTTTGCTGGGGACCCCCTCAAGGACCCTTGGGGGTCCCCGGACCGCCACTTTGAGAACTAATGTGCTAAATCACCACTACTCAACGTCAGAATCGTGGACGTGGACCCTTAAATGGGACTGTACCTTCGAGAGTGTACAATGGCTTATCACACTGTAAAATGTGCAGTAGTTTAACTCAGAGTGTACAAATGGAACCAAATGAGGCTCCATTTGGTTCCATGTGTACACTCTCAGCGTTACAGATCTATATAATGGTCCATTTGGACCCCTGGTGGTCCCCAGAACAGACGTCTTTAACAGGAGCTTTGACCTTGTCGTGAGTTGACTTCATCATGACTTCAAAATGGGGCCCGGGGACCTCAACTAAATCAGTGATGATTACAGGAACCAAATGGATTATTACCGGTCCGTAACTCTCTCTGAGAGTGCACAAATGGAACCAAATGGCCCCTTACGGGGTCCATTTGGTTCCATTTGTACACTCTCAGAGTTATGGGGGTCCGTGGCCTTCATGCATGCATACCAAACTGGGGGTCCTTGAAATTAAAAAAGTTTTGAGAACCTCTGCTCTTAATCTTCTAAGCTGAGGATAAACAGCACCGGGCGTTCGTAGCGCATCTTCTCTGTTCCAGTCTGAAGCGCTGAGCCTATCTAACAACAGACTTTGCTCATAAGAGCCACTGATGTAGGCTCTACTGTACTCCTACTGTACTCCCGTCGCTTACTGTCTTGTTCCTCGTCTCGTACGGCAATAGACGCAGAGAGAGAGAGAGAGAGTGAGGGACGCTTTGCTGCCCACACGCATAATCACTTTTGCGAGCGCCTTAACGCACAGTTTTTCTCCCTTCTTTTCAATAGGGGAAAAAGGAGGAGGGGGATTAACAAAGAAAGAGAGTAGTCGAGGAGTGAAAAGCGCAACAAAGTGGGCCTAATTGTTCGGGGTGTTTTAGCGTTTGGTGCTTCCATATTCTTTTCGTGTATACATTACATGAGCTTGAAGCCGATCGGATGTCGGTGCCCGAAAATAGCCGATCTACAAGCTCACAGCGTGTCGCTTCCGCGACGCGCTGTGAGCTTGTAGATTGGTCTATTTTCTGGGCGCGACACCGTCGTATGACGGAGCATAAATCGAGCATTAGCATGCACGCCTACTTGCACTTAGCTTGTGAGCCGCAGCCTCTTCGCTGCACTACAGTGGTGGTGGTGCTGCTGCTGCTAATGACAATGGCTCTGGCAGGCTTTGAGCAGCACGGAATATAAAGTGGATTCTCTTGACTTCTGTTGTGCTCTGCCCGACCCATGCCATGCAGATTTTTGGGTCTGATCCCGATTCCCGATTTTGGAGAGTCCTATACCACCGAATAACCAAGGTTTTGACTGATATTTTGTAAAAAGAAAGTGCAAAATGTTCTAATGTTCTAATAAATCGGGAAAACTTTGATTAAAGTTTATATGAACTTTCAACTTAACATTCAACACAAAAATAAACACAAATAACTTTGTTTAGCCACTTAAAGCTAGGGTAAGTGATATGTTTTTGATAAAATAAGTGTTAAATAGCTCTATATTCTGATACTCATTGCTGTATAGAATGTTTGTCCCTCCAGCTCTTTATTAAACAGAGAATGCTATTTCAGGTCGGGATACCAATTTTATCGAATCAGGAGAAAGAACTCACACAGGATACAGATTAAAACAAGTTAAATTGGAAGTGATTACTGATTACACAAAGAAATGAGGAGGAGACCCCTGTTGCTGAATCAACACTCTATAGCAATGATTACCATCAGAAAATAGAGCTTTAACCTTTTAACAAAAAACATAGCATGTCGTTTTAGACAGATGCTAGGTTTCTTTGCACTCTACTTATTTGGCCATTTAACCGGTCATTTGTTGACGAGGGTTCATGTCCTTTTCTGCATTGGTTCTCCAAGTGGGGTCCGCCCAGGTGTCCTTAAGGGGCGTTCCAGGGGGTCCCCAGAAAAATGTGTTAATAAAGCAATCATTTTAACCACTTTATCCATTTATACGTTGGCTATTCAAAAATAGCAGATCTACAAGCTTGCAGCATGACCACGAGCTTGCACATCTGCTATTTTTGAACATTTTCGAAAAATCTTGAAAGTGTTTAAATCATTTTGACTTAATTAACACAAATCTTCTCTTCTTGGGGTCCCTGGCACAAAACATTTTCAGATGGGGGGTCCGCGGCCAAATATATGGCCTACAAGTGGGCGTGCCTTCAGATCAGGAAGCAGGCCGCGCTTTACCCAATCAAATGTAGTGGGCAGGATTTACGTGTCCGCCGATCCTTCCCCACTAGAAACAAACCAAAACTCATTTAACGATAGCATCCTCGGAGCAGACAAAACCACGGAAAGATATTCACATTTTAACTTGCTCTTTCATCATAGAAAAGAGTGGGCTTATAACCAAAACGATCCATGTTCTCTGGGAGAAGTGGTGTTAGTGTTCCGTGTAGAAATATTGTTAGTGGGAATGAAAACATAGTCGCACCACCGGAAGTGAAAGGCTGAAGGCAGACCAAAACCCCGGTTTCCTTGCGCACGTGTGCTACGTCGACTTCCTCCCAGAGCCAAGTGAAATAGTCAAAAACAGCAGAGGGCGCTGTTTTTCCCTTTCATTTGGCGATGGGTTCCCAGATTGGGGGGGTCCTTGACGTGAAAATGTTTGAGAACCACTGCTTTACTGTAAATGGGCATCGTTGAGCTGTCCACTACCTTTTGGTCTCTGGATCCCACATATCAGAGAGCTGTGAGTGTGGGAGCCTGTTCAACACTGTAGCTCACTAAAGGGTGAGTTACGCTTAACTTGTGCGCCGGCGCCGCCGCATACCCAAAATAGCGATCTACAAGCTCACAACGCGTCTCACTGCGATGTGCTGTGAGCTTGTCAATCGGCTATTTTCGGTGCGGGACACGGCGTGCAACCAAAAGTATAACTCAGGCTCTTTCAGTGCAGCCTCTCTGGAGGACTAATGGAGGGCAGCACCGTCTCAGACAGGCCTTTGTCATTACAGTTACTGTTTCTTAGAATAAGGCTGGGGACACTACCTGGGTCAGGCCCCAGCTCTGGACCAAATCCCCCACAAGACACCAGGACAAGCGTATCTGCAGCATGCATGAGGCTCCCTGGGTGAAACTATAAGTCACTATAAGTTTAAAAAGCACTGCATTATGCCAGGTGAGGTGTATCCACACTCAAAGGCTGTCATGTTATTTTACAACACAGTGTGGGTGAATAATACCCACTTCTGATTTGCTGATTCACTTTTCATTGACTTAAAGGCGTTGTAAGTGATGTATTTTGTTTGTTAAAATAAGCGTTAAATAGCTCAATATTCATTCTGATAGTAATCATTGCATTCAGGGTCTCCCCGTCTCTCCAGCTCTTTAGCATACAGAAAATACATTATCAAGAGAGAGAACTCCACAAACATAATTTATCAGCTTCAGTTTTAGTGTTCCAGTTCCAATTGTGTCTGCTCATGCTTTTGTTTCTTCACTTCCAATTTAAGTGGTTTATCCTGTATCAAAGTGTCTCATAAAATTGTTTACTAAACAAACACTCTATATAGCAGCGATGATTATTTATCGGAATATAGAGCTTTAACCTTTTAACACATTGAGTGCCATAAACGGTCCGAGCCGTTTTTGAGAATCCATGCGTCATGTGCCATAAAATATATATATAAAATATATTTTTCCCACGTGGGGCGCTCTAACGAAACTTTGGGATCATCCAAGGAGTCTCTGAGAAGGAGAGGCCGGATGTCGATCCATGTCAAAAATGCTTCCGCTCGGCCGCTCAAATGTTAACTCCTTGACTAAAAGCTTAATATCTCCATTTCTTTTTAACGTGGTGGAAGTGAGCCGTTTTCGATCAGCGATCACTCTGCAATGGAGGATCGCGTTAGAAATATTATTGTTCCAGGCGTTAGTCGGGACCCTCCGCCGTCTCGCACGCACGCTTTGTTTACATGCACTTCCGCGTCGGGGCTTCTGCAGCACGAAACATAACGACGTAAGTGGATGGAAGATATGCTGGCACTGAACGTACCCTATTTTAATAAACCTCTGGCACACAATGTGTTAACAAAAGATAAAACAAAAACATATCACACCCCCTTTAACGTTCAGTAAAACCAAGTTGTTTGTTATCTGTTTTAGCTATAGTGTACTGTCCTTGCTATGTGTACATTAGTGTACATAGTTAGACAGTCAGCCAAACTCCTTTCAAAAATGACATGGGAGTCAGGAAGTAGCGTCCAAGCTCCGGTGTTTATTGTCACACTTGTACATTCAGAAATGGAGTAAAACTAAGAGAAAAAGAAAGAAAATGACAGTCTGTATAAAACAAACAAACAACCAAGCAGGTGAATCACTGAGCTAATCTACACAGTGAAAGTCCTAATCTACCATAGCAAATGTAAAATCAATTATGCATGAAATAAAGTTGCATACAAATCAGAACTACATTCTCCTGTCATAAGAAAAAAGGAACAGATCACACTTACAGACAATGCTGTCGACTGGTCAACAAGAGATGGTGTAATGAAGAATTTCAGAGCACATACATAATTAAGAGCACATACACCTGTGTGCTTCTCCTAATCAGGGCAATACAGTACACCTGTTGTATAAAGGTGGCTCTGGCAACACTTGCCAATAAATTGAATGGCCAGTAGGTGGCTTTGGCAACACTTGCCATTAGAGGGCAGAACACTCCCCGCCTGGTGTCTACTAGACACCACTACAATATTTACATTATAATGACTTGAGAAATAAAGAGCAGTCTTCAGGTATCTGATATGGGTTTGAAACACTCCTTGACTACCCCTTGGACTGTAACGTCGATCCATTGCACTTCTTTGGGCTGGCAGGTTCCATGGGTTCCATGTGGCCTTTGACCTCAGATTGGTGTTCTTTCTTCCTCTTCCTCAGTTGACCTGGAGTTTGTCCCGTTGAGCCGCTGAGGTCTGGCTTCTGGGGACTGGAAATGGGTCTGCTTGAAGACGTGGGTTCCTTTGGAGAAAGACCGTGAATACGGCTGGTGTTTGGTTTCTGTGATGCAGAGTGAAAGGACAGCTTATGAAGGCTCTGCTGTTTGAGGGGTCCATTTAAGATGACATGAGCTGCAGGTTGCGACTGTACTTTGTTTGGATGGAATAGACCAGCTCTATGTGCGTAAGTGGGTGAGGCAGAGATGAGGGAATGAGGTTGCTGCAGGGGATCAGTGAAAGGTTGGCTTAGCATAAGGGGCTGAGCAGCAGTGCTGCAACTGGCCTTCTGAACAGACTGGGACAGTTTCTTGGCGGGTGGGCATGTCATTGTGCTGGCAGATTTGGACATGGTGTTTCTGATCACCAGGGGCTTTGGCTTCACTGTCTTTGGCTCATCCATGTTAGCTGAGTACCCCCATGCTGTGTGGTAGAAAGCACCCTGTTGCTCCCCGCCGTAGCTTGCCCTCTCTCGCATGAGGATGAGACTTGGGCAGGGAGTGAGGAAAGATGGCTTCCTGCTCTCCAACACGTTTGTCTTGAAGGTACATATTTCAGGCTTATGGACTTTGCACAGGCAAACATCCCCCACCAACACCCAACCCAAGTCCAATCTTTGGGCGAAGGGGGCATCGTGAGGTCCATTAATTTGCTCTCTCGCTTTATGCACCCTCACAACATCTCTCCCTAGCAGGAGGAGGATCTGTGCCTTTGTGTTCAATGCTGGGATGTGTGGTGCTATGGGCTTTAGATGGGCGTGGTGGAGTGCTGCCTCAGGCGTTGGTATCTCCAATCGGTTGTTTGGGATTTCACTGCACTCTATCAGTGGTGGTAAGTCTATAGCCACCCCTCCACTAATTGCCTCCACACAGAACCCTTCTGCCTTTCTTCCCACCATCTCTAAGTGTCCAGCACAGGTTCTCATTGAGTAAGGGGCTCGGCTGCTCTTAATGCTAAATATGTCAAAAAGGTCTGGTCGTGCAAATGACCGGTTACTTTGGTCATCGATTATGGCATATGTGTTTACCGAACGATCACGCTGCCCTTGTGGATAGACCCTTACGAGACATATTTTGGAACACGATTGTCCCGTGAAACTGTGACCGCACACTTCAGTGCAAAAGGAGCTCACTGAAGGTGTAGTGATTGAGGTTCCGTTATCCTCATCATCAGGCTGAGGCTCTTTGATAGGCGGCTTACTGGTTTCAGAGGCAGGACTTGGGTGCATAGCGGTGCTGTGACGTTCGCTGTTACACTCCCTGCACCTGAGCACTGTCCTACAGTCTCTTTCAATGTGGGAAACAGATGCACAACAACGGAAGCATATCCCCCTGTCCTTGAGGTAGGCTTTGCGTTCATCAATGGTCTGGTTTCTGAAGTCTCTGCATTTTGCAAGTGGGTGAGGCTTAAGGTGGATAGGACATTGTTTTCCAGGATCCTCTTCCTCCTTTGCTGCATCTGTGCTGGAGTCAGTTGTTGCACCTACATCTATCTTGTGCACAGATATGGGCATTCTCGTGTTTCCATACCCTGACATGGATTTCTCATACTTTGAGGGTCCACTACTGAAGCTGGACAGGGCAAAGGCTGGATCATTTCTAATTTGGGCTTCTCTGTAAATGAAATGTGCAAAGAAATAAAAAGGGGGGAAGCACCCGTTGTCTTCTTTGAATCTTGAGCCTACAGAAATCCATTTCTCTTGGAGAGGGTGGGACAACTTCTCTACAATTGGGTTTATGCCACGGGGAGTATCTAAATAACTAAGCCCAGGTAGGTATCCATCTGCTTTGGCTGCCATCAATTCCATTAAGAGGTCTCCAAGCTCTCGAAGTTTGGAGTAATCTCTGTTACCTATTTTAGGAAAATTGTCTAGCTTATTAAAGAGGGCTTGCTCTATTACTTCTGGGGCACAGTAACACTCTCTAAGCCTTGCCCAGACCATTGTAAGGGCAGTGATAGGATTATTGATGTACACGGACCGGATCCTATGGGCGTGTACTGATGATTCTTTTCCGAGCCATGATGACAATAGATCTAACTCCTCACTAGCACTCAAGCCTAAGCCACCAGTAGCATTAAAGAAGGATGATTCCCATGCTCTAAAGCTCTCGGGCCTGTCATCAAATTTTGTGAGGCCTGTATTTACAAGTTCTCTGCGTGCTAAATATTGAGCGAAGTCTGTCATGTTAGGAGTCTGTGCATGAGTTGTTTGAGTGTGATCATGTTGGGACGGCTGTGAATGGATGGAAGGCTGCCAGGCTGGTTTACTGAATGTCACCTTGGGCTCTGACTGGATGGGGGACTGCTTGCTCATTGTCACGTTGGGCTGCGACTGACCGGGAGTCTGATATGATGGCTTGCTCATCATCATTTTGGACTGTGACTGGATGGGAGTCTGATATGATGGTTTGTTCATCATCATGTTAGACTGTGACTGGATTTGATTGTTGATGTGTTGATCATTGGCATGATTACTGTCCAAGCCATTGGGAGCAGTAGATTGAGGGACAGGTCTCAATGGGATAGACGGAAGGAGTTTGAACTCTTCTCCAGATGTCCACTCGTCAACAACAGAGAATTGAGCCTCATCAGTGCAGCGTGAATGATTCACCTGAGTGACCTCATGTTGGGCTGGTGGTGATGATTCTGTGTTTTCGTGCAATGACCCTGAGGAAAGTGAATCTGATTTTATTCTAGCTTGGTTCTGGACATACTCGCTTGTCCGCCTGTGAGTGCTTTGGCGTGATGGAGAGCTACGACGAGCACTGCTGTGGTGATCTGCCTCCTCTGCTGCAGCAGCTTCCAATATCTCCGCTTCAGCATTAGCAGCTGCTGCTTCTTCCTCCACATGTAGAGCTTCCAGTGTGGCCTCCAGTGTTGCAGCCTCTGCTTGCAGTCGGACCTTCTCTTTCTTAATTTCCAGCTGCTTTGCGGCAAAAGAAACACGAGCCTGTGCTGCTTCGGCTTTGGCTCGTGCTAGAGCTGCTGCAGAACTGACAGATATTCTAGATGAGCGTGTGCCTTTCGAGCTGACACTAGATGGCTTCTCATCTGGACTGTTCTGATCAGCCATGGCTGCACTGTGGTGCACTTATAATGCTTGTTGTCCAGCTGCTGTCTTGTCTTTTTACTGTACTGTCCTTGCTATGTGTACATTAGTGTACATAGTTAGACAGTCAGCCAAACTCCTTTCAAAAATGACATGGGAGTCAGGAAGTTGCGTCCAAGCTCCGGTGTTTATTGTCACACTTGTACATTCAGAAATGGAGTAAAACTAAGAGAAAAAGAAAGAAAATGACAGTCTGTATAAAACAAACAAACAACCAAGCAGGTGAATCACTGAGCTAATCTACACAGTGAAAGTCCTAATCTACCATGGCAAATGTAAAATCAATTATGCATGAAATAAAGTTGCATACAAATCAGAACTACATTCTCCTGTCATAAGAAAAAAGGAACAGATCACACTTACAGACAATGCTGTCGACTGGTCAACAAGAGATGGTGTAATGAAGAATTTCAGAGCACATACATAATTAAGAGCACATACACCTGTGTGCTTCTCCTAATCAGGGCAATACAGTACACCTGTTGTATAAAGGTGGCTCTGGCAACACTTGCCAATAAATTGAATGGCCAGTAGGTGGCTTTGGCAACACTTGCCATTAGAGGGCAGAACATATAGACTTCTACAAGTTGTTGTAGGGTCTAAATTAATTCACCAGCAAGATTCCACGGTTCCATTTTGGAAGTTGTGATTTGACATATAATCGATAGCTTGAATTAATAGACCTCTCGAGTTGTGTTCAAACGTCCAAGTTTGCAGTAAAAGGCTCAAAACATTATTTAAAACAAGAACAACGGAAAAACTGCAACATTCTTTTCTGCCATTGAAAGCCGTGCGTCAGCTTAGCTGCCAGTCACCAGGCTGCCACAGTACATTTTAAAATGTGCAGCTTAAAATCCACGCTAATTTGTGTGAAAAAAAAGTGTGTGTGTGTGTGTGTGTGTGTGTGTTGGGTTTGTTTTGGGCCGGAGGGAATAGCGGGTATCGTCCTGCAAACATTACATCAACCAAACTACAATAAGAAAGTTCCAACAAAGCAGTTTTCACACAGTATTTAGAAAGGATTAGCTCAGGAGGCAGCAGGCAAACAGAGAGTTCCCACACTAGTTGTTAATAATGAGTACACACACATAATCCACATGCTGTCATGGTTGACAGGTGAGTTCTCCCTTAACCACATTAACCCTGCCTGGTGAATGGTAGACACTATACTGTACATACCCAGGCCCGGCTTAATGTGCAGGCTTTAGGGTTTAGTGGTTCACAAAGTGGGGTCCGGGGACCCCCAGAGGTCCTTGAAGGGGTTTAGTTTTCACAATCATTTTAACATCCATATCCATTTATACGTTGGCTATTCAAAAATAGAAGATCTTGAAGCTTCGTGCCACGCTGCGAGCTTGTACTTCTGCTATTTTTGAACATTTTTGAAAAATATCTTTTTTTTTTGGAAACTTGTGAATGTGTATATATTTTTATACTGCTTGTACAATACTTACGTTTATTTCTGACTTCGATACAGGCCATAGTACTGTATTCTCCATTTCTTTGTTTAAAATGAGTTGAGGGCTGGGGGTGGGAGAGGGTGAGCAAGCCAACTGTATCTGTACGTGTGTGTATTGTGTATTTGTATTGTATGTAATGTTTTACTTACTGTATGTGTATACAGGACCCCCTCTAAAATGAGATGCTGCATCTCAAGGGGCTATCCTCTCAATACATTCTGACAAAAAATTCTAGGGGGGTCCCTGGCACAGAACATTTTCAGATGGGGGTCCGCGGCCAAAAACATTAGGGGGTCCTTGGCACAAAAAAGTTTGAGAACTACGGGGGGGGGGGGCAAAATACTGTCCGGTGCCAAAATACTGTCCGGGGCTACATGCCGACATACAGCTACATCTGTGCGTACAAATGCATCGGCAGCACTGCTCACCTCGCTGATGAAGCAAACAATTCAAGAAAAATGTGGTTTATAGTTGGGAACCACAATGGTCCGTTTTGGGGGTCTGTGGTGTAATGCATACCAAACTGCCCCCAGCTAAATTAGTTAATATAGTATTAAAATCAGTTTTACCACTTAAACCCTATGTACATTGGATATTTGAAAATGGCCCATCTACAAGGTCACAATGCGTAGATCTGCTATTTTCAAAACATCTTGAAAAAATTTGAAAGATTTTGAATGTTTGCAGTAGTAGTTTTAAATCTAGCATTCCGATCCAAACTGGCTTAGCCTTGTCCCCCCCTCTGTCATCACAGTTTAGCGTGATTTCTGCAGTCCAAGGCCCCTGAATTGTACGTTTATTAAACGGTCCCCTCAAGACCTGCTTTCACATCCATCCTTGTTTGCGGTCCATTTGTCTCAGACGAGGCCCGTTAGCGAGCGCTGACTGACACAGTGGACCGCTGCGGAGTTGCATTATTTGAGCGAGCGCACGGCACGCCGCCACTGCTGAGGCATCATTCACCAGGGTCCAAATCCACCACCTCATCTAAGGATTTATAGGTAGCCTAAAGTATGGAGCTACGAGGGAGCGCACGCACGGAAACTATGCATGACAAAATACACCAAGACACGCACACACTCACACACACGCACGCACACACACCCCCGCACACACACACACACACACACACACACACACACACACACACACACACACACACACACATACACATACACACACACACACACACACACACACACACACACACACACACACACACACACACACACGTGCATACTCAAATTCACTGGTGGAAGAAGTAGTCAGACTTTTTTGTACTTACAGTAAGTAAAAGTAGCAATACCATAATGTAGAAATGCTCTGTTAAAGGTAAAAGTCCTGTGTTCAAAGTTTTTAGTAAAAGTACAAAAGTATTGGGAGTCAAAATATACTTACCAAAGTAAATATCAAAATCTATCAACATTTTTCGAAAATAGACAATCTACAAGCTCAAAACTCTCAATGTGCGTTGTGAGCAAAAGTAAAATATTTGCCTCTGAGACGTAGTGGAGTAGAAGTAATTAAAAGTAATAGTCCCTCACAATTGTACTTTTAAGTACAGTACTTGAGTAAATTTACCTTCTATACCACTGCGCGCATGGACCCAAACAGTCACACGTGTGCATTTCCATATCACACACAATTCATGAGAACACATTCTGGTGAGGCAGCTATCACATCAGTCTATTTGTGGTTTTATGGAGGCCCTGTGTGTGCGTGTGTGTGGTTTTTTAATCTTTATTGGGGACATTTATCTACTGTATGACACAGAGTTCCCGCTCTACACGGTCTGAAATATGAAGTCACAATCCATCCATTAACATCCCAACCTCACTCCAAACCTTACTGCATGTCTGGATATCAAATCCCGTACGTTACTGTATATAGCGTCTATATAAATTATATGGATGGTTTTCTTATACCGGAATGCAGTGCATACGTAAGCATTTCTACACGGCACACGCACGACACACACACACACACACACACACACACACACACACACACACACACACACACACACACACACACACACACACACACGCACACACACACACACACACACACACACATACACACACACACACACACACACACACACACACACACACACACACACACACACACACACAGCATCACACATTGAATATATATTCATAGATTTGCACAAATATTTTTGAATAGCCAAAGAAATCTAAAATGATTCCCTGGATTGATTAGGGTTAACTCTACACCTCTGCTCACGTCCCCTCTCTCTCCATCCATAAATGATACAATACTAGCCCTGGGCATCTCTCTCTCTCTCTGGTGTGACGTGCTGTGAGCTTGTAGATCTGCTATTTTCACTACTTTTGTGCAACACTCTTGTACGATGAAGTAGGGCAGTGTTTATCAACCCTGGCAAACGTCCCAATTTTGGGCCGGGGCTACTGCTGAGGTGTGCCGCGCCGTTTGAAGAAGGTTTGAAAAATAACATTTTTTTTTTTAACAATAATAATAATCAGGCATGCAAACAGCCCCGAGGTGAAAAGGGTGACAAAATGCTGTTTTTTTTTCGGGTCAGGTGTCACACTATTGCCCTATTTGGATTCAAAAAGGCTAGTGGAAGCTGAAAAGCTACAAGTTTGCATGTCTGAATAATGCAAAAACAGAAATATTTGTTTGCATTTGCTTTTTTTCTCCCCCATATATTTTCATGATAAAAAAGTGCGTATCGTATCGTATCGAAAGTTGTGTGCCCAATATCGTATCGTATCGTTTCGTGAAATTAGTGTATCGGCACACCCCTAGTGTGTGTATATAGATATACCGTATATATATATATATATAATTATATATATATATATATATACCGTATATCTAGGTGTGCCCTGGGATTTTTTGGCTATGCCAGGTGTGCCTTGGCACAAAAAAGGTTGATAGACACTGAAGTAGGGCATTCATTTACGGGGGAAAAAAAGCCCATAAAAAGTTGAAATATGGAGATACAAGGTTTCTGGCAGACAGCAATGATATAGTACCTTGATCCAGAGCGCTTTACAATGTGCATCATGATACATTCATCCATTCACAGGCTCTAACCTGCTTGTCAGGAGTAGTTTAGGGGTGTCTTGCTCAAGGACACTTTGACAGAATCACAGGGGAGCCAGGGATCTAACCGTCACCAAATGTTGGAGGAGAAAGAGGACAGTGGTGGCCTTCATTTTTGTTGTCACCCTCCCCCGGACTGACTGTTGGTCCCCCTGTCAAAAACTGATATCAACCATAAATAAAACAGTCAATTACGGTGATTCAATATTTCAACCATTTCCAAGCATGACAAATGTCAAATCTTTACAGTTTTAATAATATTGATTGATTGATTGATAGAATACTTTATTAACAGTTTGCACATAGTACAGTGGTACGATTTTACAATGATTGCCTAAAGGATAGCACAAAAGTCCCTAGGGGCTTGTTTCCATTGTGGTCCTGTGTATTCAATTCATTGTGATATTTAAAGACATACAATAATATACAATAATAAACAAGAGTAGTAGCAATGAATGTATATGTATGTACAGTAAACAGTGTGTTGGGGGGGGCATTCACACAATGACGTGTGAATGAAGTGTATTATTTTGTGGAACTCATACATACATGAATTCGTAGCAATGTCTTAACAACGCCAAAGCCCGATTTATACTTAGTTGCGCAAAATAGCAGATCTACAAGCTCACAGCGTTCCACATTGTGACACTGCTAGGCTATTTTCGTGCAGGTGATGCTGGGGGGCAACTAAATCAGGCTTAAGCCATTAAGACCGGGAACGGGAAATTATTATATATATTTTTTTTTAAGTGAGCATTTGTAACTCTTTGCTTTTGGGGATTCTACAAATGTCTAAACCCTAACAGTTTTCTGAAAAACCTATTTTGCTACAATATCAGTGGTTCTCAAACCTTTTTCATGTCAAGGGCCCCCAAAACTATTTGTATTTGGCCGCTGACCCCCATCTCAAAATATTTTGTTCCAGGGATCCCCCCACCCAGAAGCAAAAATGTGAGTAAAAAAAAAAACCTTAAAAATATATATTCAAAGATTTGCAAAAAGTTTCACGATAAAACAAAAAAAATTGCAGATCTACTAGCTCGTGCCGCGCTATGAGCTTGTAGATCTGCTATTTTGGAATAGCCAAAGACATTTTTTAATGACACAGATGCGTTCCCGGATTGAAGGGGTTAAAGGATTGGACGACACCAACCCTAGGGTGCTCTAGGTGTGCACCGGACAGCTGGCCGTCACGCTCCAGTACCTCTTCAACCTCTCCCTGAGGCTGGACAAGGTGCCCCAGCTCTGGAAGGACCTCTTTAACACATTTAGCATCTGTGTCATTTTAGATTTTAGCTGTATACGTGCCAGCAAAAGTAGTTAATATAGCCTCACAATCATTTTAACCATATTTTATACTTTGGCTGTTCAAAAATAGCAGACATACAAGCTCATAGTGCGACACGAACGTGCTATGAGCTTGTACAGTACATCTGCTATTTTGGAAAAAAAACATTTTGAACTCAAATCTTTGCTTCCGGAGGTCCCTGGCTGGAAACACAATATTTTGAGATGGGGGTCGGTGGCCAAATACATGAAAAAGTATGAGAACCACTGATATAGCAACATACGATTTTTTTCAGAAAACTGTTAGGATTTAGAAGATTATTTTTGAATCGGCCTTTTAACGGGTGACTTCTTGGGATGGACGTCCCAAGAAATCAAACGTTTGACTGGAAGGGGAATCGTAACACATGTTACGATTATGTCCCTATATCTGGACATAACTTGGAACGGCAACACTCTGCACGGCGGCTCGCTCGCCTCTCGGCTCGCTCGGTGGTGTATCTCGTAGCTCAGGGTCCTCCGTTGATTTAACTATTTTTTTGGTTTGATAACGGCACTTCCGCATTCCTGGAGTGGAGACTGTGTTGTGTGACCTAGTCTTGTGAGGACCGGGAAAATTGTCTATTTCTTAAATTGCTACTATAGTTGTGGGAATATTTGGTACTCAGAAGTATATCAATATATTAGTACACGCCTGCACACACAAATATTAGATTGTATTGTTAGTATTGAAGTGGTTTCAGAAGCAGTCACACTTCAACCCCTTCTAAGGAGACAGCAGGGACACAGCGCTAATATGGAGGGAGAGACTAGAAGGACAGACAGACAGAGAGAGAGAGAGAGAGAGAGAGACAGACAGACAGACAGAAAATAATGTTAGTTATTGGAGGCAGAAATATAGAGATTAAAGTGACAGAAATCAAACAGGGGACCTGTCACCTCTGCAGTGTCAGAGAGAGGGATAGAGAGAGAGAGAGAAGGAGCGAGAAGGAGCAAGGGAGAGAGGGTTACATGAGGAGAAAGTATGGAGGGAGGGGAGGGACGGAAAGAAAGTATATGATGGGTTATATGAGGAGAAGGAAAGGGTGAGAGGAGAGAGAGAGATGGGGAGGGGGGGGGTGTATGTGAAGAAGACCATGGAGAGAGAGAGAGAGAGAGAGAGAGAGAGAGAGAGAGAGAGAGAGAGAGAGAGAGAGAGAGGAAGCAGTGAGTTAGACCCTCACAGAAGTTGATGTCGATGATGTGAAGGACAGAAAGACAGACACACACACACACACACACACACACACACACACACACACACACACACACACACACACACACACACACACACACACACACACACACACACACACACACACACACACACACACACACACACACACACACACACACACAGCTATAGCAGGGATACTAAAAGAACAAGTCGAAACATACAAATGCGTCTTTTCTTCTGCTTGCACCCGTCTCCTCCATCCTCCTTCTCTTCCTTTAGGTCTTGGTCGGCGAGCTCATCTTTTTCTCCTCGGCCATATTATGCACTCAGCCCCTTCCCTGCCGGCCTCGGCTGCTCTGTGCTGAACAATGTCTTCATTGCAGTCCCCCCCAAAACGTACTTACCCCCAGTGTGGAGGTGGAGGTGGGGGTGGGTGGTGGGGGTGGAGTGTGTGTGTGTGTGTGTGTGTGGGGGGGGGGGGGGGCAGGCATAGGAGAGAGAGAACGAGAGGAGGGAGGACTATAATTGCTTTACTTAACAGCTGAGGAAACTGCAATACGGTATAGTCTAGGGCTTGTGCTCGTGTATGTGTGTGTGTGTGTGTGTGTGTGTGTGTGTGTGTGTGTGTGTGTGTGTGGGTGTGTGTGTGTGAGTGCGCGCGCGCATGTACAGTAGAGGGAATCCTGCAGGGGTTTCTCTCCTCCCTCCCTCCCTCTCTGCTGGGCCAGCAGAAACGAAGGGAGAAGCCCTGACTGCTCTGAGATCAGGGGATATACCGCCATCATTTCCCTTTCTCTTCTCCATGGGGAGGGGGGGGGGGGGGCGGGGGGCTCTGTGTACTTGGCTCTGACACGTACAGTCTGTCCAGTTGGTCCTCTTTCATCACAATGGAATAGAACCTTCCGTGTCACAGCCACTAATGAAAACGCTTTTTCTTCAGCTTCTGAGGACTGTGGGTATTCTGCTGTCTCCGCTCTCTCCGCTCTCTCTCTCTCTCTCTCTCTCTCTCTCTCTCTCTCTCTCTCTCTCTCTCTCTCTCTCTCTCCCCGTCCCTCTCCCTCCCTCCCTCCCTCTCTCTGTGTGGTGGAAAGTAACTAACTGCATTTACTCAAGCTTAAGTAAAATTTTGAGGCAATTTTACTTTGCTTGAATTTTTTTTTATACTTCTACTCCACTACCTCTCAGAGGCAAATATTGCACTTTTTATTTCACGACAATTATTTGAAAACTTGACTGGCTATAATGAGTACTTTTATAACTCTGGTATCAAGTATTATTTAAAAATGTTTTAACACAAGGATTTTGACTTGTGAAAGAGTATTTCTACATTGTGGCATTCAGTACTTACGTAAAAAAGGAAAAAAAAAGTCACGTAAAAAATTGGAGTAACATTTTTCCACCATTGTTCTCCCCCTCTCTCTCTCTCTCTCTGGATAAGGCAGGCAGACAATAGAGGAGATACAGGAGCACATATTTCTCGAAGGATCTGACCCTCAACCTAGCAGGCGTGTCTGTGTTTGTAGCGTTGCACTTATATACTCACCACGTCACTAGAAATGTCACCAAGTGAAACTTGAACGGAGGCCAATATATAAAAAAAAAAAAGGTATGAAGAAGTCTGCTGTTGGCAGAGTAGGCGAGGTACTGTACAGTAAGAGGCAAGCTGGGACTTTATAACTCTAATGCCTCCTCCACCTTCTTGCAGAGCATAATCTTAAACCCCCCTCCCCCCACCCCTTTTTCTGGATGCAACTAATGATCAAACTTTAATGTTTTCACAAGTTCAAAACGTTACCTTCTGAGGTGCACCGGGACTTTTTAACCAACAGCATGGCTAGGCTAGCTGTTAATCCATCAAGACCGGGAACGCATCTGTGTCATTTTAAGCAACCCGAACGCCAGAGGAAACGTTGTCATTGAACGTTTTTCAAATTCCGTGCATAGACAACTGGAAAACCCGAAAATCCGTGCATAGCCGCCTCGCATCTCCCCCATTGACTCTAAACCATTTCGGAGGCGCGCAGTCTCAAGGGAACTGTCGCCACGTAAAGGGACCACCGAGTGAGCTAAAGCGAGCGAGTTGCCGTCCCGAACGTTGCGACGTTTCCCTTGAGCCTACTCAGCGCCGTTTGAGTTACGTACCGATAGGCACAGAATCGTACATTTTGTTGTGGGGACTGCTCTGCTTCCGGGTTTTTTCCGGGTTGCAACTGGTTACGCCCACCGTGGGACTCGCCGTACATATGCACGGAATTTCGGGTTCTCTAGGCAACTATGCATGGAATGACGTGCACTGGGTCCGTGCAATGTATACTAAAAAGGCTGGAGATCAGGCTGTTTTAAGATGTCTTTTGCTATTCAAAAATAGCAGATATATGAGCTTGTAGATCTGCTATTTTTGGAAAAATCGTGGAAAATGTGTGCAAATATTTGAATGATATATATATATATGTTTGCATTAGAGTGTCCTACTAATGTGTGAGGGGGCCTTTATTTTGCCATAACTTCTTTAATTTTTTTTTAATAATTTTTTTTAATGTTTATTTTATTTGAAAGTGAAGTATCCCTTTAACTCCGATTTCTGCTTCTGGGGGTCCCTGGAACAACGGCCAAATACATATTATTTTAGGGGTCCTTGATATGGAAAAGTTGGAGCACCACTGATATAGCAACATACTGTTAGGATTTAGAAAACCCCCATCTCAAATGTTTTGTTCCAGGGACCCCCGCCCCCCCCCCCCCCCCCGAGAAGCAAAGATTTGAGTTACACATGTTAGCTATACTTTTTTTTTTAAAAACAACATTGCAGATCTACAAGCTATGAGCTTGTATATCTGCTATTTTTGAATAGCCAAAGAAATCTATTCAAAAATAGTTCCCGGATTGAATGGATTAAATGGAAAAGAAAGTTCCAGCCTGGTAAAGTTAGGCAGGTCCCGGTGCATCACAGGAGGACAAAGGCAACAGAGGTAGGAAGGAAGGCATTGAAGCATCTTGGACTAATTTGATGCCATTTCTTTTATGAATCTGTTGAACCCCAGCATCCATATTCTGGGTTGAACATTCACCAAAGAATTTCAGATCTACAAGCTCACAATGCGACGCATTGTGAGCTTGTAGATCGGCTATTTTTTGGCGAAGAGATTTGATGTAGACCGGGGGGAAAGCGATCCAAGCACAGTTGCAACTTAGGCTTGTTTCACTTAGACTAGAGGGTTTAAGTGTTTAATGTGCAAAGTACACAGGGGGGCGGCAGTGGCTGAGGAGGTACAGTAGAGTGGCCGCTTGGGAACTGGTAGGTTCCCAGTTAGATCCCGGGCTCCCTCAAAGTGTCCTTGAGAAAGAC
>NC_137620.1:24355543-24360543 GCF_963280865.1 Gymnoscopelus braueri | reverse complement strand
TGATACCAATACTTTTGTACTTTTACTAATTTTTAATTACAAACTTTTACTTGTAACGGAGTACTTATACGTAGCAGTATTGATACTTTTACTTAAGTAAAACATTTGAGTACTTTTTTACAGCACTGCAAATTGAACCCTGGTCCTCTGGTGTCTTTCCGCTGTGTTGATTCTTTCACCACAAGTGTCTGGCTTGTGTACAGTGTGTGTGTGTACACACACAGTCTGAGTCATTTTAAAATAGATTATCTTTGTCCGGCTTCAGATGTGGCTTTATTCAGCTATTCATTGAATCATTTCCACTGCCACGGCCCCTGCTCCTGACTAAGGATTTATTCCATATTTACATTGTGGTCGTTCATATCGCCTCTGGCAACAATGCAACATGCCTCGTCAGGGTTTACTGTACAGCATCACCAATCATGTTGTTGGCATCTACTTTAAATGTCTTCGCTTTCGGGCAGAAACCTTATATCTCCAGGTTTCATCTTTTTATTTTTATTTTTCATTAATTAAATGTCACATTTTATACTTGGCGACGCAACACACTATAAACTTGTAGAGTGAAAGGTTTCACCTATACTGTATAATGACATGACCAAAATAAGGACGCCAGCTAGAAAGTCTGTTTATTTAATATTATTTAATATCTAACCAATTAAAAGTGTTAACAAGAGCTTGTGACTAAATAATAGCTACATTGGATCCATTGGAATGGAGGCTCTTTTTTATTTATTTTTCCTGAAAAGTAACATTTTGGACATAAAAGGTTTCCACTCGACACATGAAATAAGATCTAGGACGGCAGGGACAAATTGCTCCCAAGTAAGCAATAGGTTACTAAAATAGGTATTGTGTTAGAAAGATCATGGCTTATGAATGCGTGTGTTGGAAATGTCCAGGTTCAATGTGAAATCAGTCAATTAATGATCTCTGTATACGTAATGCTATTGCTGCCTTCAACCAGCATAAGCATTGTCTTTATTGTTAGCGAGTCCAATATCGCTGATGGCCTCGTAAAATAGTTTGATATAGCAGAGACGCTGGCTGGCTCTGGATCTGTTCCTTTGGACTCCTCAGTCGTCGGTGACGGTCAAGTTTTTAGCTTGATTCTGCTTATAGCCTCACGTCGCCCCGCTGAGGGACAGCAAAATGACGCTGTGTAAAAATAACACTGTGTCCTTGGACCAGGTTCAGCCGGAGAACAAAAAAAATTAAGTGAGTTCACGTTGGAAACGACCTTCGCAAGGTCGGAATTTCAGAAGGGTTCCCTGGGAATAACGGCTAGAATGACCTTGTGGAAATAATGCTTTCATCCACTTCCTTTATCTTTTGTTAGCTTTACCTTTAGTTTGTGTCTGTTGGCAAACATCATCTTATATTGGGGAGCTTTTCTATTGCTTTAACCACTTAAACCCTATACTTCATATTGACCGCCTTTTTTTCCCACCTGCACCAAATCTCTTGGCCGATCTAGATCAGCTATTTTGGCCGAATGTTTGCCTATTATGACATGCGCAGAGCTGGGACGGCAGAGTATATACAGGTTCCGAATGCCTCGTCTGAAGCTCCCTCTGTCTTGAAGACATTCTAAAAATGTAATATTTGTCCAAATACGTGGCCTTATAAGTGTATAAACACCTTATGTTTTCAAACTTACAATCTCACACAGTGAGTGTTTCTGTGGAAACACAGGAAAAACACCTCTGGCATCAGCTAATGAACTAGTAAAGGAAAAATGGAATGCATTCATGAGCAGAGCACTGCAACTGTTTACGAGCCTGAATAATTCACTGCAAAATCACTGTGTCCAATTTAACTCTGGCAGTGTAAAAAGAAGGCCCATAGAGGGACGTAAAGGTAAATGGACCTTGTGAAGTCATATGATATGTAACGACTTGACACATATCATGTGTGTGTGTGTGTGTGTGTGTTGTGTGTGTGTGAGTGTGTTGTGTGTGTGTGTGAGTGTGTGTGTGTGTGTGTGTGTCGTGTGTGTGTGTGTGTGTGCATGTGTGCAGTGTCTAGATGTTATCTTACACCTATCGCTATCAGTGCGTCACTTGAATTGTGATCTAGCTCAAGTTCAAGTATCCCTTTGCGTACATGTCTAGGGGCCCTTTGAGCTATTGTGAGAGGAGTTATTTTATCTAACTGTGTGTGTGTGTGTGTGTGTGTGTGTGTGTGTGTGTGTGTGTGTGTGTGTGTGTGTGTGTGGTGTGTGTTAACTGTCTCCCAGTGATGGATGGCGTTCCTGACGTGTGTTTATGTGTCCTAGGCTGACCCCCTTCCAACCTGCTCTTACTTTCCTTTCCTCTCTACCTTACAGTACCTCCTCTCCTCTGACTGCCTCGCACTGTCAGCCCCTCACACACACACACACACACACACACACACACACACACACACACACACACACACACACACACACACACACACAGGCACACGCAGGCAGCCACACACACACACACACACACACACACACACACACACACACACACACACACACACACACACACACACACACACACACACACACACACACACACACACACTAACCCTCACCTATAACCGATGCTAATGACACCTCTCCACTACAGCCCACTCAGCTTATAGCAAGGTCAATTTGTCCCACACACACACACGCGTTGCGCGCACGCACGCACGCACGCACGCACGCACGCACGCACGCACGCACGCACGCACGCACGCACGCACGCACGCACGCACGCACGCACCGCACGCACGCACCGCACGCACGCACGCACGCACGCACGCACGCACGCACGCACGCACACACACACACACCACACACACGCACACACACACCCACACACACACACACACCCCCACACACACACACACACACACACACACACACACGTGTGAGCGTATGTCGATACACATATACACCACCAGGGTTTTTCCTGCATAGAGGCATTTTTGGCAGCCCCAGGGGGTTGTAGCCTGCGCCAAAGGAAAATCCCCAGTGCCAAAATTATAACAATTGAGAATTAAAAAAGGCAATTAAAATTACTCAGGTGTTTTTAATTGCTTGTTTAAAGTTCAGCACATTCAGTGTCCTGTAAATTTCCGTGGTTTGGACCAATAATTATCAGGTTAACAGACAGGTTATCACTATCTTAAACATGTTGGCATTCATGCAAGCCTATCACTGTGGACAGAGGCAACAAGGTGAACTGTGTCCAAACAGTCACCTGTCTTTATGGAAATGTTGTCCACTGTTGTCCACTGCCTTGTAGTTTCCTTTATCAGCTATGGTTTCAGAGACAAATCTGTTTGTCTGTTTTAAAAGCAAAGCCATTAAAAACTAAAGTGAGATTCACCTGGTTTGTACTGTTTGTAGAATATAAGCTGCTGTTCCACCCTTAATGTGCAGCTTGTTTTGAAGTTAATATCATACCGATTTCTTGGCAACATTGGATATCCGAACCAAATAAGAAACTGGGAACCTTCCGATTTCAAGACGGTCGCTCTACCTCCCGAGCCACTTCCTCGATTGTCCACCCTCTCGTCCAAAGACGTCACTTCTGTTCCGGCGACGTCCATATCCACGATGGGCGTGGTCAATTTGTTCAACTCAAGCGGGAAGCGGGAATCCACAAAGCAAAGGTGACGTCACGGTCACTGCGTCCATGACTTTTTCCGGCGTGGCTCCTAGGGTGTGAGCCATCTAGAAGAGCGTCTGTTAGTAAAGTCAGTCAAATTTATTTATAAAGCACATTTAAAAACAACTAAAGGCCGACCAAAGTGCACAGCATGAAACATTTACATGTATACACAAGACTTCAAGGTTAAAACACTCAAAAAAAGCGTCAAATACAGAACATACAACTCAAAAAAACTAGAAAACATCAAAAAATCTAAAACCATAACAGGAAGACAAAGAGATGAGGAAAAGAGAAATGTGACACATGAAAAAGTGTCCAACCATTTCTCCAAGTCCAAGTCTGTTTGTCCGTCTTCTGCGGGTAAACTCACATAACACCACACCTACACCGAATGCCATTTTTGTGCCAAAATTGTTTGGAGTGCACGTATGGAACCACGGCAATTTCTAAATCCTTTGCCAGTAAATCCCCTTATATTTTTCACATTTTGTGAATATTTTATGTTTTTGGTACGAATATTTTTCACATTTTGTGAAAGATCCGCTGTCCCTCAATTTGTGGATGACTGATGGTCATCAACATGATGCGGAGGAAGCCACGCCGCTGTCAGACCCCATCTTGTTTACAGTCTGTGGTGCATGCACATGAACTTGGATTGTGTTTGCTTAAGAGACAAATGAGAAATGGCGGTGTGACAGTAGTGAGCGCACACACCCACCTCCCACAGGCGCGCTCTCTGTGTGTGTGTGTGTGTGTGTGTGTGTGTGTGTGTGTGTGTGTGTGTGTGTGTGTGTGTGTGTGTGTGTGTGTCCATGCGTGCACTGTGTACAACTCATTGTTGATGTGATTCATCAGGGCCATCAGTTTCTCTCATTAACAAACACTGGTATATCAATAATTTGCGGCAGTGTTTGGAGTGCACATATTGAACCACTGCAATTTACTGTCTCATGGAGCAGCAGGGAGAGAGACCCTCACTCACATCTCTCTCTCTCTCTCTCTCTCTCTCTCTCTCTCTCTCTCTCTCTCTCTCTCTCTCTGTCTCTCTCTCTCTCTCTCTCTGTCATTCTCCCCGCTGCATGTTTCACTTCATTCTTCTCTCTGTCTGTATGTCTCTCTGTCTATGTCTCTCTCTCTCTCTCCTCATCACTCTATATCCCAGCGGGCCCACCAGTGGCCATAAAGATATCGCGAGTGGGCCCCCAAATAATTTGTAAAAAGCACTAAGATAATATATTGAAACATATTGTTAAAACAAAAGTTGTTGTATTTTTGTCTTTAAAAACCTTTAAAAAAAGAGTTTTGATCCAGCCACAATCTATATTGATCATCAAAATAAACCTGCTCTGAAAATGCACATGGTCGGAC
>NC_137620.1:24350068-24355343 GCF_963280865.1 Gymnoscopelus braueri | reverse complement strand
TGGAACAAAATATTTTACAGATGTTCGCTTGAAAATAATTATATTCAAAAGATTTGCACAAACCCCCCCCCCCCCCAAAAAAAAAGAAGATCTACAAGCTCTGTGAACTTCAAAGAATGACAGACTTCAAATGAAAGTCAAAGAATGACAGACGTTTGCGTTCCCGGATTCAATGGGCTAATGCTCTCGCACACACTCCTGCTCTGTGACATGTGACGGTGCACACATGTAGCGTCAACACATGTCACAGTGACAGCCGCTAATGCAGAGCCGCCGGCCAAAAAACTTTGGATTCAACCTCTCGCGCGGCGACGGGCGAAACGGGAAACGGACCGGAATGGAGAATGGCAGCGCCGTGGCGACACCTCTGGCTGCATGGCGGCCGTCGCTTGCCAGAGGCAGATGGACCGCATCCTCTCTGTCCCCGCTGCCAGTGCAACAGATGTTGCGTCGTCGTCGCTGTCGGGGCCAGAAACCTTGTATCTCCGTACTTCAAACTTGTTTGAAGTGCTTCACGTTTTCTTTCTTTACGTAAATTAATGCCTGTATACTTTGTCATACTAAAACACAAAAAAAGTTGCATAAACTGCTGATCTACAAGCTCTTCTAGATCTGCAATTTTTTGCACTTTCACTTTAGGAAAGTGAAAGTGGTTAAGTGTGCCTGTGGGTTTTATGAATATTGAAACAATGGAAAGTATTACAGTAAGAAGAGCTTGTGAATAAATAACGACTACATTGGATCCATTGGGGGGGGGTTTTTTCCTTCCATTTTTTGAAAAGTAACAAGTCTTGGACATACAAGGTTTCTTTCCACCCTACACGGCCGATATGAAACGGTGCCTGGAATAAATGCATTTGGAGATGGCACCATTTGGCCGCCCACTGCAAAATGATCAATGTGTCTTTCTGCAGCCCCCAGCCCTCCCAGCCCATTGATTGATGGAGGCAAACCACATTCAAAATAATGTATTGTCAATGTCGGGTGGAAACCTTGTATGTCCAAAACCATAACTTTTCAGGACATTGGACAAAAATTACCTGTGTTCCAATGGATCCAATGTAGTTATTATTTAGTTACAAGCTCTTGTTAATACTGTACTTCTCATTGGTTCAATATTTATAAATTCCCACAGACACTTAAAGGAGAATTTCGCCCGACGTTATTCTGACCTTTATTATGACGTTATGATATCCTAGGAAATTCCATAACTCCATAACGGAGCCACCACAGTTAAAAACCCGCGCCTATGGTCCTTGCTTTAAATCGCACACCGTTGATCCAATCCACACTGAACTTGGCACAAACGCTGTTCAGGGGTCGAGCATGAGAATAGTCACACCAGGAGCCACATATGGGGCCCCAGTGGCCACAGGCACACCGTTGCTCCAATTCTCAACAAACTTGGCACAAAAGCTGTTCAGGGGTCTGCCATGAAAATAGTTACACCAAAAAAACTAAATTGCACACATATGGGCCACTACGGCAGTGTTTAACACTTCAAATGGCCATAACTCAGTGACTTTGCTCTGATCAACGTAATATAGGGATTTGAAGACTGCATAGCGGCCTGAAAATCGAGTATTTCCAATCCTATATTAACTACATTACTGCGCGGTGGTAATAAGTAATAATACTTATTAGCTCTTTATCTGCCATGGACGCGTTGGCGCGTCAAATTCTGCCAGGGCTCACCGTGCCAATGACGAGGAAACACGTCCTTTTTTTATTTTATTTTTTTTGTTGAAATTCCACCAGATGGCGCTCTTACCTAGTCTATGGATGATCCCTTCACAGTGAGTGAATGAGAGAAGCAGAAATGACGTCATTTTACAAAATAAAAGCTTGTCTGCTACCTGTTTATTTCCTGTGGGGAAACAGCCATATCTCCGTTCCTCTTGCTTTATGGCAAAAACCAGCCTGATTGAAATGGCCACAGCTGAGCAATGGATCGCCGCAAGCGGACAATTTTCCCCAATACTACGGGAACCCTGGGCGTGTAACCAGCCGATCACCGTGAGGACGGAGGTCACAGAGAATATTCCATGATTTTTCAAAGGTACAGTAAAAATTGCTCTTTTTCTCTGGCAATGGGGTGACATTTTTATACTATCACTCTGGCAGTTAATGCTCCTACGCGATATGCGTCACATTTTCCCACTTACACAGCGCATGCGTGGACAGGAATAAGACGACAGCCGTAGCCTTAGAGATCTCCATATATGCCTATATCAGTCGGGATCGGCGGTGCAACATAGGTGTGAGAACCTCTAGTATAGCAAAAGTTGCAGATTAAACCTCTCAACGGGTTGCGTGGGACGCGTTGTAAGCTTGAAGATCCACTATTTTTGCTACTTTTGAGCGACACTCTTGTACAATGAAGTAGGGCATTTTGTAGTTTCTGAGTAGCGCTTCATTCATTTATACTTTTTTTCTTGACAGGCAACAATCATCAATCACCATTAGCAGACATTTACTTAATTTTCAAACATGGCAACGTTTCTTTAGGTCATTATACTGATTTAGCCACTTAAGCCCTATATATTCAATTGCATGACAAAAAGAGAAAATAGCAGATCTACAAGCTCACAGCATGACATTGTGTGTGTGTGTGTGTGTGTGTGTGTGTGTGTGTGTGTGTGTGTGTGTGTGTGTGTGTGTGTGTGTGTGTGTGCATGCGTGAGTGCGTACAGTACGTTTGTGTTGAACATTGAATAGCCCGACGTACCCGGTAGAAATGAGGTGAGATGATTGGCAGGGCTATGGCACACAGCAGGCCAGCATGAGATGGCACAGACTGCGCCATGCAATGCCATCCCCCATGCTGGCCTGCTGCATGCCGCACAGCGTGGCACAGAGTACACCCAGGACTGTTAACGGAGCTGTGGGGGGAGGGGGGGGGTGGAAGAAAAAGGAAATATTTGTGTTCAGTGATGATGAGGTGGGGCGGTGGGTGGGCAACGTGTTTCAGATCCTTAGCGAGTGCTCTTCAAACGACCTCCGGCTGGGGGGGCGGCACAGGAAGCGTGCGTGGGCGCGCATCACACGGCATACCAACGCCCCCCCCCCCCCCCGCATTCATATCTGCCCCGCGCTCCACCCCTTATACCGCCCGGCAGGCAATTAGCATTCCGCCGCCATACACCGACCGCATCTCGGGGGCCCGTGTGTAACAAATGACCGCCAGGAGTCGAGTCAGCATGCGTGTGTGTGTGTGTGTGTGTGTGTGTGGGAAGAAGAAAGAAAGAAAGAAGGAAAGAAAAGGCCCCCTTCCTTCAGTGTCACAAAATAAAGCAAGGCAGCAGCAGCCAGACCCCGCAGGGGAAAAAACACTGAAAAGGTGTATTGACCCTGTAACCCAGTGGTTCTCAAATTGTTTAATTTCAAGGCCCCCCCCCCAGGCTTGGTAGGCATTTGGGAAACGGACCCCCCATAGCTGAGAGTGGGGTTCCATTTGTATACACTCTCAGAGTTACATGCCTTTAACCACTTAAACCCCGGCATCGGTATTGTGGACAAAGCTTTCGCTGAAAAATAGCCGACCGACAAGCTCACAATGCGACGCAGCGCGTCGCATTGTGAGCTTGTCGATCTGCTATTTTCAATAACAGAAAACACAAAATACACTGGTATTGAACCCTGAGGGACTCTGGTGGTTACCCATATGGGGTTTAAGTGGTTTAAAGGTCCATTTGGTCCCTAACTATTGATTAGGAACCCCCCCCCCCCCCCCCCCGCCCCCCATCAAGGACCCCACTTTGTGAACCACTGCTGTAATCGATGCATTGTAGTTTTTGGACCGGTGGCATTAACATTAACATGCCGGGGACACAGAGGGCCTGGCTGCCTGCATTAGCATTTTATATATGCAGTCAATTTGCCGCATGCATGGTTTGCGTGCAGGCAGCACTCTGGAGTACGTGGATCACATGGAGATGTCAGCTTTGGAGACAGCATGTAAGAGGAGAGAGGCTGACACGAGAGGGAGCGACGCGTGCACCCGCACAGACGCACGCACACACACACGTGGGCATGCATGCACAGTTGCACCCACCAAGGTTATAATAGTTTTGGATTTTTCATTATAGTTTAGTTTTAATTCGTTTTGACTTTTTTTTTTCTGATTCAGTTTTAATTACTTTTTAGAGCGGCTTGACAACGCTTAGTTTTAGTTTAGTTTGTATTAGTTTTAGTGTTAGTTTTTTTTCATACTTTGGGTTATTTGTCAGGTGCAGGATTCAAAAAGGTCAGAGTAAAGGCGGTTACACACCGGCGAATATGCGAATATACACAAAATTCAGACTCGTTCCGAATAATTAAAAGACGCTTTTTTCGCTCCGCGAAACTGGTGTGTAAGCTTGCATTGACTTTATAAGGTTTTAAAAAAAAACTTATTATTCGCATGAAAAAAATCGCCCCGGTGTGTAAGGACCTTTAGTAATAAAAACTCAACAAAAGATACTATTTAAAATGTATACTGTATATATTCAGTTACTGTTGGACAATCAACCATCCACACAACCATAACAGTGCAAAATGTACTGTGCCTGGTACAAATCAAAATAGCCATACAACATAAGAACATAAACCCTTTCATGAGACACAGGAACCAGGAGTCTCAGGTTTTTGGGGTGCTCAGAGAGGCTGCCTCGTCAAGGTACTCGCTATAAGCCTGCTTATGGGCGCTTCTCAAGTGGCCTTTCAGATTCGTGGGGTTTTTCCCCTTGAGAATTGCTCCACATATTGTATCACCCGTTTCCACTACAAGGCACTTGCCATTGTCTTTCTCACTGTTGTACTCAAATAAATCCCATATAGGACTCGAATTTTGCGTATATTCGCATATTTGCCGGTGTGTAAACCGCCTTAACGGTAGCCGGAAGACTCTAACCCTAACCCTAACCCAAAAAACGCTCGCCCCCATTTATTTGTTGATCTACAAGCTCATAAACACATAGATCTGCTATTTTCACTATAATTTATATTTCCTGAAAACTTCTGGAAAATAGTATAAAAGTATTCATCTAGAATGGCCTACATATTGATATTTTTTTAAAGCATGTACTTTTGAATAGTTACGTCGTTTTGCTTTACTACTCCAGCACTTCAACTCAAGTACAAATGTGTCAAATTTTACAGAGAAACTTTCACTAGTTGAGTAATATTTGACCAAGAGTATCTATACTTTGACTCAAGTACACACACAACGGGTGGGGAATACTCATGCCATGTAAGCCCTCTGTGCTACTTCCAAAACACGCCATGGAGGCACATG
>NC_137620.1:24320068-24345068 GCF_963280865.1 Gymnoscopelus braueri | reverse complement strand
TAGACGATATATTGGTCATTATATTGATATTAGCTGATAATTTCTTAAAAATGCATTATTGGTATCGTAATAATATGAAGTACATATTTTTTGTATAATAGAGCTCGTTTACAGCCTTTCCTTTTTAAATTTGTATTTGGTAATAGTTTTAGAAGTATTAGCAGTACTATGCTCAGAATTCCTATATGCAATTGTGCAAATGGCAGATCTTGATCTTGGCCACATTACAAATTATTCCCAATATGTTGTGCCGATATGATGACGGACGCGTTAATTTGCTATTTGTAATGACTGTTCAGCTTCAGTCATGCGAAGAGAGGGCGAGACACAAACGTTTAAAACTTAATAAGCTACCTGAAGAGCCAACATCCCAAATGATAGCGCTCCTGGCATGGTGGCGCGCTATATTTTGGAGAGAATGATTGCTAAAGCACTTTGCAATCAAGATACCACATTTCTAGTGTACTGTATATCACAGCTCATTTAAATCTGGCCCTTTGGAAACAGAGTGTATAGTGTTCAGTACAGTTGGCCTAATAACTCAGTTATTAACAAAGCAGTGGGGTTCTTTTTTTGTTCTTCTTTTTTTAAATGTGCATCTGCACCCAGCAACACAGTTATACCTAATTGTTGTACGACGGTGTCATGCACGGAACATAGCAGAGCTACAAGCCCACCACGCATCACAGTTGACTGGAATCAGGACCCGCTGCAGTGGTATTCGATAAGAACTTAAGCAGAGATACCTGCTTGTGGGATCAAGGGAATATGATGCTCGAAGCTAGGGAGCTAGCAGATTTTGTGGTGGATTTTCTCTGTGTGTGTGTGTGTGTGTGTGTGTGTGTGTGTGTGTGTGTGTGTGTGTGTGTGTGTGTGTGTGTGTGTGTGTGTGTGTGCGCGCGTGCGCGTGGGTGTGGGTGTTGGTGTGAGTACCTGTTCTCAGTGTGCATGTAGCTGACATTATGTGCTGACATTCAACAAAGGTCAGTGGCCAGATTCCATGACTTTGTGAGGACGTTGTTGGTGTCGGACAGCTGAGTCACTGCCTGTTGGATGTATACACAGTGTATCGTTGCCGTCAGGTGGAAACCTTGTAGGTCCAACACTTTTCAGAAAATGGGAAAAAGATGTGAGAGTTAAGGAGCGAGAAAAAAACCAAAAGTCATTGTTGCGTGGTACATGGGATTAAGGTGCAAAGTGTCAGCACGTGTCGACCGCATAATCCACATAAGGTAACTGACCCTGGTATAATCCACAGGTATGCGTGTGTATATATATATATATATATATATATATATATATATATATATATATATATATATATATATATATATATATATATATGCATGCATTTACTGATGTTCAGCTGTCACACAATCATATAGACTCAGAGTAAAGGTCAAAGCAGACATAAAGGGGAATGTGCCGCTACTAGCTAATCTTAATGCTCGGGACAACGCTGTAATAAGTGACAGTTATTCCCTAATTTATTCCGTTATTTCTCATCATGCATTCATGTCATAGTGATGAATGGAGGTCCTTTCATTCCAAAATGGGATATACGGTATCCAAGAAATGTGGTATAACCTCTTAGAAAATGATGTCCTTTCACTGAAACAGGCTGTGGAATAAGAGAATAGTACTATTATACAGTGTGTTATTGGCAATGCTGCTTATAGGATCTTGCTGACTTCAAAGGAGGTCATAATATCGTCGCTGTCGGGTGGAAACCTAGTATGTCCAAAACTGTTACTTTTCAGAAAATGGAAAAAAAAAAGAACCTGAGTGCAAATAGATCTAATGTAGTTATTATTAAGTACAAGCTTTTGTTAATACTTTCCATTGGTTAAATATTTGTAAAATAGACTTTCACCTTTACTTTAAGAAATGTTCAAAAATAGATATACACGCTCACAACGCATCGCAATACAACACGATGTGAGCTTGTATAATATCGGCTATTTTTTGCAACTTTTGCTCGACACTGTCACACATCAAAGTAAGGTATATTTATCAAATAAAAATAAAACATGAAACTTGAAACACAGAGATATAAGGTTTCTGCTCAACAGCAGTGATATGTAATGTTGGAATACTGAGTAAGTGCTGTAATAATATGTCACATTTTTCCTCCTGATGGATTTAGTCTGACACCAGATGGCAGAAATGAGACATTGATAGATTCTGATGAAACTAAAATAGGAGGCCGTGAGCATTTTCATTCAGCCATGATGAGTATTAGGGCTGAAGAATGTGTCAGATGCAACTGCTATTACACTGAGATTCTATAGCGTGTTATTTATGCTGCATGTATTTCTTCTGGGCAATGTCTGACCAATTGTGTTCAGAAGTCACTCCTTGAATAACATTTGGCAAGTCTATGGTCCTTAAAGGTAGGGTAAGTAATTGTCTTTGGTTGAAATAAGTGTTAAATAGCTCTATATTCTGATAGTACTCATTGCTTTAGAGGTTTTGTTCAGTAACAGGAGTGTCCATGTCTCTCCAGCTCTTTATTAAACCGAAAATGCATTTTCCAGTTGGGATACCAATTTTATACAATCAGGATATTGATCTCAGTCAAGTGAAATTAGAAGTGATGACACTAAGAAATGAGCAGACACAATTTGAACTGTAACACTGTATCTCCTGATTGGCTGATATTTTGTCACCTACTTGAAAATGTATTTTCTGTTTATTAAAGAGCTGGAGAGACATGGAGACCCCTGTTACTGAACAAACTCTCTATAGCAATGATTACTATCACAATATAGAGCATTAACCTTTTAACAAAAAAACTTTTTGTTTTGACCCAAAAATATCACGTACCCTTCCTTTTAATGGACTGAAGGTCAATTAAGGAAACATGTATGATGCCAAGGACACAAAGTTTCCCTTGTTGAAGTGATTGAGCATCGCGATAGTTCAGGCACTTTTCATACTACACCCTCAGCATAGATCACACAGCTGCAGCTTGTCACTGATCAAACAATCCTCCAATTCCCTAGCCTCCTCCTCGTGGTATTTAGTTCTTTACTCTGTCAGTGTGTTAATTTGAATGGAATTCTGTGGATTGTATGATGTTATAACATCATACAATCCACAGAAATCCATATAATGGTGCGCTATAAATTGGGATGTTGGCTCTTCAGGTGGCTCATTAAGTTTGCTTTTTAAACGTTTGTGTCTCGCCCTCTCTTCGCACGACTGAAGCTGAACAGTCATTGCAAATGGCATATTGACGCGTCCGTCATCATATCGGAACAACATATTGGGAATAATTGTTATATCTGGCCAAGATCAAGAGGCAGAGTTCTACTACTGGCTGAGCTTAAGATCTTCTTCCGGATTAGTTAGTCTCTTATACGCCTCTGATGCATGAACCACTATAAACCTTTTTTTACTAGCTGCCTGAGGAAAGACAGGTATTTCAGACAATTTTGTCAAGATAAACCATTCATTGCAATGATATTGCATTACATTTGATGGTGTGGCTTTGCTCCTGTGATACTACAGATTTATCTGCGCAAGCATGAGTGACACAGATTCAGAGATCACAAACCTCACTGAAGCAGAGACTTAGATACAGTGACATATTGAACCCTTCAAAGGCATAAGTTAAAATATATTATATTTTATAAATATGTATAAAATAAAAGTACTAAAAATACTACACCCACAGCATAGATCACTGCACCTCCTCTGCAGCTTGTCACTGATCAAACAATCCTCCAATTCCCTAGCCTCCTCCTTGTGGCTTTTAGTTCTTTACTCTGTCAGTGTGTTAATTTGTATGGAATTCTGTGGATTGTTTGATGTTATAACCTCATACAATCCACAGAAATCCATATAATTAACATACTGACAAGGGCATATATTTTAACTTATGCCTATGAAGGGTTCAATATGTTCAGAATCAGAATCACTTTATATGTCACTTTCCCTGTGTACTTACTGTACATACATACAGAAAATGAAATACCGTTCCCCCTCAGTCACTTGCAGTGCAACATAAAACATCAAGCCTATATCTAAGAAACATAAAAAGACCAAAACTAAAAACAGCATAAACAAACAGTCCACGTACTGTAGTAACTGTATCTTAGTCTCTGCTTCAGTGGGGTTTGTGATCTCAGAATCTGTGTCACTCATGCTTGCGCAGATAAATATGTAGTACCACAGGAGCAGAGACGCACCATCAAATTCATTGCAATGAATGTTTATTATTTATCTTGACAAAATCTTATAAAATACCTGTCTTTCCTCAGGCAAGCTAGTAAAAAAAGGTTTATAATGGTTCACGCATCAGAGGCGTGTGTGAGAAACTAACTAATCCCAAGGAAGAGCTTAAGCTCAGGCAGTAGTAGAACTCTGCCAATGCCCTGGGTGTTTGCCTCAGAGAACATGGACACTGTGGCAGGCGGCCATCTTAGCACCCAGAGAGAGAGAGAGAGAGAGAGAGAGAGAGAGAGGGAGACAAAGAAAGAAGTCACTTGCATGCTGGCCCACGCAGAGCACAGCAGAGCATGCTTTAGTGTAAACCAGGCTGGATGACGGCTTGTCATAGGCTGCTGTTGTCTGTCTGTTTAGCAGCTGTCAGCATAAGACACTGTGACCTCTGTTATGTAACTTGTCATCATGCTGTAGCTCTTCAGCCTATTATACTGTAAGTCACTGTCTGTAACTCAGTGGTTCTCAAAGTGGGGTCCTGGGACCCCCAGAGGTCCCCCTTGCTAAATGATTGATAGTATAGGAACCAAGTGGACCCTTACAGGTCTGGAGCTCCGGCCGGGAGTGTTCAAATAGAAGCAAATGGACCTTCACAGGGTCGATTTGGTTCCATTTGTACACTCCGCGGGGGAAATTCAGTCGCCAGAGGCAGCACAGCAGTTAAGGTACAAATACAGAGTAAGCAGTACTGTAAGATACAGCCATGGTAGCGATACAACAAACTAGGAGTCATGGGAAGAATTACATCACAAAAGCACCATCAGTAATGAACAATAGTATACAGCAGTCAAGTCAAGTCACCTTTATTTGTATAGCACATTTAAAAACAACAGAAGTTGACCCAAAGTGCTTTCCATTCAAAATAACATCATAAAGACCTCATAATATACAACATAGTAAATGAAACATAAAAGCAATACCTCATACAAATACAGAATAATTGAAATATCATAAAAAGGAATACAATTTAAACAGAAAAGTTCAAATACATTCAATGATCAAAGTAGACCATAAGTTAATTGCCCTCAGACTGAGCTAAAAGTAGAAGAGGTGAGTTTTTAGGGTGGATTTAAACTTTTCAATGGTGGAGCTGGACTTAATGTGCAATGGAAGATTGTTCCAGAGTGTGGGGGCAATAACAGAAAAGGCCCGGTCACCTTTAGTTTTAAGGCTTGTTTGGGGAACAGGAAGGAGCATTTGGGAAGATGACCTACAGTAAGTACCCTGGGGCCAGGAGGTGCAGTAACCAGATCAGTACACACCCTCAATAGCCTGCACTATGCAGAAGCAAATACAGACAGACCCAGTGACATTAAATGCATTCTAATGCATCACAAACTGGGGGTGCTTGACATTAAAAAGGTCAGTCAACTCAGTGTGCTGCAAACAGCCAGCGATGCGTACATGCTGTCCCAAAACCAACTCAACACAGAAACCTGTGCACCTCCATCATCCTACAGCCAGCGATGTGCAGGCACTTAATATATTTTACTGGACCAGTTCAATCAAATTAAAAGGCCTGTTAAGCAACTGGCCAGGAAGTTGCCAAGGTTTTTATAACAGACAAAACAGAGACAGGGATCCGGATCTGGCTAGTCGTTTGTCTGAGTTTAGCGATTTGTTTTCCCCCGTGGTGTCAGTAAAATGTTTAACGCATCTAATACGTTTAATAAGTCCTTTGTTGCTTCATCGTTGGCACTGGCAGGATAAACGCCTTCACGTTGAAACGTAATAGATTAATTTTTTTAAATAGTGACTCAACCGCCTGTTTACCAGTCCTGCCACCAGAACATTACAGAGCAGAACAACAACACAACACAGATTAGACAATGTATAAGTGGGTCGGCTGTAACCAGCGTTCCCAATGAACTAGTCTTGATTAGTCATTCCTGTTCAGCCCCAGATGAGAGGTTCTATTTTAGCTTAATCACTGCTGTAGATGAACAGCAACATACTTTTGTTCAAGGTTTTTTTATTTTATATTTTCACATACAGGGTTATAACAAATGGCATACAAAAACAGTGAATGTATGTTACCCCTCCCACCCCCCCAAAGTTCCCGCTCCGAAAGAGCCACAACCCTGGTATCTCATTGTACCATTAAAACAAAGGACAATTCTAAACCTTCTAACCTTCTAAAAGGTCAATGTACTGTGGGCCGGAATCCTCCCCTTAGATAGGACAATGACGATTATGCCGATGCTTAAATGTGACTATGAGCTATATGGAGTGTTGTGACCTGTCCTAAGTGCCTGGCTATGCTATGCTTTTTTTGTTTTTCGCTGTAAACTGATGATGTTGATGAACAATGGAATTGGAGGACCCCCCCCCCCCTTGTTTGTTTGACCATGTTTGTCATGTTTGTTAAAAGTATGTCCATGTCAGTTGCTGTATGTGGAAAATGTTAAAAACCCAATAAAAATATAAAAAAAAAACAAAAAAAAACAAAGGACAATACAAACAACACATTTGCAATGTAGAATGAAAACAAGTCAAAAAAATTAAAAAATTAAAAAAGTATACACAGTAGAATATATATATTATTAAAGAAAGATTTGAAATGAATTAAAAAAAAATAATAATAATAATACAAAAAAATAATAATACAAAAACAAATTCAGTGGGGTCAATTTATGGGTCGTTAATGAGCAACATACTTTTGAAACAAAAACCTAGGGTCAGAGTGCATCACGTACACACTGAGCTTTTACTTTTCGTTCCCCCTTTTCTCCCCAATTTAGTCTCATGTCAATTCATTTCTCTCACTGCTTGCCACTGCTGTTGTACCATACCTCCTCACCTGCCAGTGAGGAGCCTCCACCGGGAGGATGTAGAGCCTTCGTCCTACTCATCCCATTCAACATTGCCCCCCCCCAGCCTGTAGGAGTACGTGCAGTCAGGCCGGACGCACCGCGGTGGATTCAAACCCCTATACTCTGCGGCGGTGGGCAGGTTATAGTTTACCACTGCTGCGCCACCCAACTAAATAGCCGATCTGCAAGCTCTCAATGTGTTGCATATGTTCGCCCCCAGAATAGCGACGCTGTAGGTTTATGTCCCAAGAACAATGCGTGTTGAATGTGAGCGATGGTCTCTCAATAATGTTTAGAGGATTTTCTGTCTTTTGTTTTGTTTGCTTTGTAAGTGAAAGAAATGCAGATAACGAAGCCACCCCGCCCCCCCCACCCCACACACACACACACACCCCCACACACACACACACACACACACACACACACACACACACACACACACACACACACACACACACACACACACACACACACACACACACACACACACACACACACACACACACACACACACACACACACACACACACACACACACACACACACCCTCCTCTCTCTGACTGCAGGGCTGAAAGTGAATTGGTAGATGGTGTGATTAGGGGAGACGAGGACACACACCAAGACTGACCTCTGCGGAGAGTTAACCAAGAGAGAGGAGGAGGAGGAGGAGGAGGAGGAGGGAGAGATGAAATAGAGAGATAAAGAAAGGGTGACATGCCAGGAAGAGGTAATGGCTGAGGACTTGGCAAGAAAGGGAGGGAGGGAGTGAGTGATTGAGAGGGGGGGGGGGAGTCAGAGAAAGAGAGAGAGACAGACAGACAGACAGACAGACAGACAGACAGACAGACAGACAGACAGACAGACAGACAGACAGACAGACAGACAGACAGACAGACAGACAGACAGACAGACAGACAGACAGACAGAGAGAAAGAGAGTGCTGAGGTACTGACTTTTTGACAAAGAAGTTGTATTTCGTCACCCCTTAGGCGATATATTGAAATGTATATCATATGATTTCAGTGGCTGAAACTTCACTATCAAAATACTGAAAAATGTTGCCATTGTGTCTTAACCCATTCAATTCGGAAAAGCATCTGTGTCATTTTAAGGTTTCTTTGGCTAGCAGATCTACAAGCTCATTGTGTGGCACTATGAGCTTGTAGATCTGCTATTTTTGAAAAATCGTGAAAATGTGTGCACATCTTTGAATATATACATATTCTTTTAAAGCGAGCATTTGTAACTCAAATATTTGCTTCGTGGGGGTCCCATCTCAAAACATTTTGAGATGGGGGTCAACGGCCTCAACGGTTTCTGCAGAGCACCTGACACCGTACAGTATCAAACTTTTTTTAATTTTAAGGACCCCCAGTTTACGGTCACAGACCCCCATAACTCTGACAGCGTATACAAATGGACCCGTACGGGTCATTTTGGTTCCATTTGTACGCTGTCGGAGTTACAGCCCCATTAAAGGTGCCTACTGTAACTATAAATTATTTTGCTGGGGACCCCCTGGAACCCCCTCAAGGACCTCTGGGGCGGTCCCCGGACCCCACTTTGAGAACCACTGGATTACAGTGGTATATGGCCTTTACCATGCCACAGCTGAAAAAATACTGCCAAGAAAAGTCATCAAACTAATCATCAGTCCTTAATGTAATTGGTGGCAAATGTTACGACAATCTTGAAAATAGGCTTTGGGTGCTTGGAGCTATAGGATAGGATAGAGCTTTATTAATCCTGAGGGAAATTCAGTCATCATAGCAGCACCGCAGAAAGGATGAAACAAAGATAAACATAAGGGTAGAGAATAAGTACTGTAGGAAAATAATATAAAAGACAGTATAAAGATGACTTAACATCTGACCTGGCAGAGCTTACTGTGTCTGTAGAGTAGTTTTGTTATTTCTTTTGAAGATGTACGCCTTAGAATGTATTGACTTTCCTTCCGTCAGGCCTGGCTGAACATGAAACTTTGGGAATGCCTTAACTTTAACAACCTACATATCTGGGTATCTCCATTTGAGCCTTCATCCATTCTGCTGTATGTACTGTGCAGACATCATCATGTTTCTTTTCACGGCAATATCACAGAGCCTCACAGCCTGTGCACATGCTGAGGAGGATAGCAGCATGGAGTATATAATATCACACATCATAAACTCAAAGATACCCCGAGGACACGGGCAAGCTGATTATAGGCAAGTCTTAGTGTTTAATTAACATAATCTTGAAACAATAAAGTACACACATACCTACAGTGCAGACAATACTTTCTCGCACCCTTCCTCTGAATCACTCACACGTTACAATTTAGACATTAAGTGAAACAAAGATGAAGGTGTGGGTTTTACCAGACGCTCTTATCCAGAGTGACTTGACAGTGCACGGTTGTAGTAAATGACATGAACCCTAGTCAACAAACGAAATGGTCATGAAAAGTGCTACAAAGTAACTATAATGGCAGGTAAACATCAAACCTTAGCATGTCTGCATGCAACATGCTACTGTATCTCAATAACATCCTTAGCATTTGTGGCCAAGCAACCATAACCTGAAACAGTAACCAACTTGAGGCAGCAAGAAGCAATACAAGGAGAGAGGAGTGCTAGAAGTGAGGTAGAGTCAGAAGAGGTGAGTTTTCAGACTGCGGCGGAAAATAGGGAATGAGTCTGCAGTCCTGACTGTGGGGGGTGGGGGGGGGGTCTGGGATGTGTGCAGCGTTGGCCAGGGTGTCATAGGGAAGGGAGGGACACAGAAGTCATGTGTCTGCTGCTCTAAGTGTGTGGAAAGGAGTGTAGGGGTGGATCATGTGCCGAAGATGTGCGGTCGCCATGGCTTTCATTGCCATGTAGGCAGTGGTGGAAAAAGTACTCACATTTTTTATTTTTAAGTAAAAGTATCAATACTGCAATATAGAAATACTCTGTTACAAGTAAAAGTCCGGAATTCAAAATGTACTTGAGTGAAAGTACAAAAGTATTGGTATCAAAATGTACTTAAAGTATACTAAAAGTAGAAAGTACTCATTATACAAAATGTCAGAAAATAGCCGATCTACAAGCTCACAATGTGTCGCATCGCGACACATTGTGAGCTTGTAGATCGGCTATTTTCAAATGGGTGTGTTGCAGGTGCATTCAATCATGATCAATGAAATGATTTCTTTTTTCACTACCTTTTAAGAGCAGTGCACAGCACCGTACTGGTAATTTCCACGGAAAAGCCTCGGAAAAACGTAATTTCTCCCAAGATCACACTGATGTTGCTAAGAGCAGATGATGTAAAATGATCTTGGGAGGAAATATAAGCAGTTAAATACATCTGGCACGGGTCCTATGAGAAGATTCTCTCAGTGCAAAGTCCAATTCATATTCACCAAATAAGCCACAAGGACAGACATCTGCAAAATGACTGCTGTGTGAACGTGGGTGGATGTTTCCTCAGGGTCTGCTTAGCGTCCTCGTGGACCTTGCTGTAGACCAGTGGTTCCCAAACTGGGGGCCGGGACCCCCAGTGGGGTCCCCAAATTATTTTGGGGGTCCCCAGATGATTAGCTTTACTGTATGTGCAACATTGTTTTCTCACTCAACAGTAAACAAAGCAACACACAGCATAAGTGTACACAGGGTATCTGCACATTTCTAAAGTTACAATTTAATAACTTTTAAGACCTTTTTAATACCAAATTGGCCAAATTGTCAAATATTAAGTAAGAAAGAGGCAAACATTGTGGAAATAGCCGATCTACACAAGATCGGAAATAGCCGATCTCACAACGCCTCGCAGTGCAAGGCGTTGTGAGCTTGTAGATCGGCTATTTTCACAATATTTATCTGTGGAAGCGAGCCAAACTAAATGTAATGCCTATAATTCCAAGTGCTTGTCAGGGTGGGGGGTCCCCAGTTCAAATATGATTGGGACACCTTGGGACACCCAGCTTGAAACCGGGACAATCCCAGCCAAGCCGGGAGGTCTGGTCACCACATTTTTTTGTATCTATAAAATGTTAATTATATCAATAACCTCTGCGTGTCCTGACGCACAACAGTTTTGTTGATTACAAGCATTTCACCATTTTCATGTGTGGGTTAGAATGCATAAGAAAGAACATGCTAAACTATGTTTTCTAGCTTGAGGGATCCAAAAAGTGAATCTTAGAAAAGTAGGCTTGTGTGATTTTTTGGTGAGCCTCCGCCAACTAAAATCTGCTAGAAATAACGTTGGACGATCTCCCGCCTCGCTATGCAGGTAGACCTGGTCCAAGCAGGCGTGTGTTTATATCCAGGTCATCCTGGGATAAGCCATCCAACGCTTTTTCCATTCATTCACCCTCATTCATCCACCTAGCTCGCCAGTATAGTTCATGCCTCCGTACATGTCTTTAGTACATCCACGCATGTTGTGTTAGGACTTCTGTAGGGGTACAACAGTTAATCAAACTAATCAATATAAAACATTTTCGAACATTTAATAAAGTAATCAATTAATAATCTCCCTATTTTGGGCATGTCATTATAGGCAAAAAGATCAAAAATGTTGATAATAGCCGACGCGTTGTGAACTAGTATGTAGAACTACCCTATTTTCGAATGTTTTTCACAACGCCATTGTGTGACAAAGTATCAAAAAAATACACATAAAAAAACATGCGCTTCTCGATTACTTAAATAAATCGAAAAAGTACTCGATAGGATAATGGCTAAGAAATGTATTTCCTCGTTGTGGTCCTAGACTAGATGGATGTCCCTGAGTTGTTGGCTCCCCCACAGCACCAGCGTGCTGTAAAGCCTAAACAATGGAGCCTATAACAATGCATGCGAGCAGCAGTGGGCAGCATGAATACTGCTCTTGTTGACCCCCAAATTGCAGTGCTGCCACTGCTTTGCACCCACACCCGTCCTCAAAATACCCAACACACACACACACACACACACACACACACACACACGCGCGCGCGCGCCGGGAAGAACACACCACATCACCCCCGGAAAAAAATTGTCAGATCGCCCACCCGCTGCATGCATCACGCCAACCCTCCTGTTAATAGAGTCAACACTCTGCTTTTCACTGTGTATGACTAGCTTGTGGTGGGCGTCAACCTCACAGCCTGTTTACCTTATGTGTCACCCGGTGTCACTCTGGAGAGGCGCCTGATGGAGACTGACAAAATGTCACTGTTGATGGGTCTGTGAAGAGAGATGGAGAATTCAAACCATTCAATGGGGTTTCTTTGTCCCTCAGGGAGCCGGCGGGCGGGCGGGCGGGCGGGCGGGCGGGCGGGCTGATGAGTCATGTCACCATGACTCATCAGCCATAACCATATAAGGAGTTCCCAATGCAGTTACGACCAAATATGGAGTGTGTTGTCTAACCTCAATATGTCGTCATGGCATCATGGCGCTAACAAATCACTCAGCTCCATATTTGGGGACAAAAAGAGGGCATGCATATATACTGATGACATCAGTGGATCTCCATATGACATGGATGACATCAGTGGATCTCCATATGACATGGATGACATCATGGATCTCCATATGGTTATAAAAGGGACTGACAGATAAAGACATCTCCATATATGGGCATAAATGGGACAAGGACTGACAGATACAGAGATCTCCATATGGTCATATCAGCATGCCCATACTGTATATGGGCATAGACTGATGACATTAGGGATCTCCATATATGGGCATAAAAGGGACAAAGGACTGGCAAATACAAATATGGGCATATCAGTCGGATTGGTGGTGCGATCTAGGTGTGAGGGCTGCGTAGCGGCCCGACCTCTAGATGTGAGGGCCCCAACATCTAGTTCAGATATAATTGCAGTCAGATGTTAGTGTGTGACATGGTCTGCAAGACTGTGGTAACAATAACAATATACTGTATGACCACAAATTATAGGCCTAATATCGGGCATAAAATATACTCAAACAAATATACAGAATATGCAGTAAAGGTTATACTGTATACGGTACATAGTGCAAAGTACAGTGTGTGCAGGTGCTTTTGTCCTAAAAAGAAAGAGAATAAAAACAGTGTATGCTTTGCTGTGGGCAAAAAAATGGCTGTTGACCTGGCAGTTTAGTTTTTGCTTGTTTTGTTAGTTTTTTTGTTATTTTTGTATGGAGTGGGAGAGAGGAGGCTTAACCACTTAAACCACCTTTTTTCTGCCTACACCAAATCTCTTCACCGAAAATAGCCGAACTTTTAGATAGAAAAATAGGGATTGATTATTAATCAATTATTTTACTAAATTGTTGATTCTTATTTATAATTGATTAGTCATTAAATTGATTAGTTTAATTAATTGTCGCACCCCTAGTGCAGATAGAGGGTGTGAGACATGGGAGGGGTAGGAAGCAGGGTGAAGGAGGGATGTCGACGAGGAGTAGAGATTGAGAGATGTGCAGGGGTGACTGTTAAAAGTTCCAGGAGAGACAGAAATAGACAGAGAAGTACAGGGAGGTGGATGGAAGTCAGGAAGGGAGCAAGGGGGGAGTCTTGGGAGAAGCTGCACTGCGAAACCCTGAGTGCCAGTTTAAGTGTAAAAATGGACCCTATAGCTCTCACTGATCATTTATCAGATAACTTATGGCTCTTTTCCACTACTAGAGGTTCAAGCCGCGTAGATCAAGAGTTTGGGACTCTACGTGGCCCACACACCTTCGTTGCAGGGGGGCGTTGTCAGAGTACCCAGAGGACCCAGTGTCTGTGTCCCTTTTGTGCCCATTTATGGAGATCCCTGATGTCGTTAGTATATGCCCATACCCTGTATATTGGCATGCCCATATATGTGCATATTGGTTGGATTGGTGGTTCTGGACAACTGGATATCCATATATGCATATGGACATATCGGTTGGGAGCGCCAGCCGGCGGACCACAGCTCTTATTTCTGGGAACCCAGTAAATTCACAAAACCCTGTGAATTTGTGTTTTTGGGCGGTGAAACCGCCCCTATAAGTGAGATTTGGAAAAATGTACATTTTCCTGCGCTGTGATCTGGGCCCAGGAAATTTGTACAATTATCCTGCGCTGTGATTGGCCAATCACAGTCTATTCAGGACTGTGATTGGCCAGTGTCACATGACACATGTGCATAGCCCTATATAAGTAACCATAACTTGAAAAAAAACAAAAATTTGTTTTTTTCAAGTTATGGTTTCGTCCATCATAAAGAGTGTTTCAATAAATGTATTTATCTTTTGTACATGATTGGTTGACTCCATTCAGTATTGTGATTAGCTAGCAAGACACCGCCCACTTCACACAGGGTGTGATTTTTTTGTATAGATTTACATAACCCACTAAGCCTAACTGTAACCCTAACCCTAACCCTATATATAAGGTAAGCGGGGAATCCAGGGAACATTAGAACCCGGGAACATGACCCCGGCCCAAATTAGGTTCTGAGAACCTTATTTGAAATCGAGCCATATAGCTTATGGAAACAAATCCAGAACCTGTGAAATACGTTTCACGGCACGGCATGGTTCGCTTAGTTGTTTGAAAAGAGCCATTACAGAGAAGGAAGATGGGTGCCTGGTGGCTCAAGCCAGTGAGAACACAGATCATTATGCTCCATGTGAGCTGCGAAGATCCCCAAGTTCCAATTCAACTCTCGTCTCATTTCGCGTACATAGACAGGATTCTTCTCTCTCTCTCTCTCTCTCAGCCCTTGGTTTCTGGTCTCTCTGCATCTCCCTTGTGAACGATAAAGCAGCGCTGAGAAAATACCATTAAGCCACTTAATCCCATACAGTTTGTTAAAATAGCTTATCTACACACTCACAAAGTGTTGCAATGTGACGCGTTGTGAGCTTGTAAATCAGCTAATATATTTAGATTTTCTTTAAATTAATTAATTTATTATGCATATCATGATATGCCCACAATAGAGACGCCAGGATGAAAGTGTTTAAAACCCATTAAGACCTGGAACGCATCAGTGTCACTTTAGATTTCTTTGGCTATTCAAAAATAGCAGATATACAAGCTCATAGCGCGGCACCGAGTGCCGCGCTATGAGCTTGTAGATCTGCTATTTTTGAAAAATCTTGAAAAAGAATGTTTTAGATTTTTTTCCAAAAACGGTTAGGATTTAGAAAACATTTTAAAGACTCGCCTCAGGTCTTAAAGGGTTAAGAAAAAAGACAGGTGGATGATAATTGTGTCTGAGTGAATGAGTGTGCACTTGCATACAGCCATGTGTAAATGTCCCCGTCTTAATGTGTTTAGCGTGCGTGCCCCGCGTGCGCGGCGTGTGTGTTTGCGTGCGTGTGTGCGCGTGTGTGTGTGTGTACTGTAGTTAAGCTGAGATCATAGTCTGGGGTCAGCTCTGGTGCTTTAGAGAGAGATAAGCAGACATAATTAAGAGGCCATTAATAAAAGTGTGTAATGAACACTCCATAATATGAGAGAGACGATACGAGAGAGAGAGAGAGAGAGCGACAGACAGAGAGAGAGAGTCACATGGATCTGCATTGGGGTAGACCACAGTGTTAGGAATCAAGTGTGTGTGTGTGTGTGTGTGTGTGTGTGTGTGTGTGTGTGTGTGTGTGTGTGTGTGTCCCCGATAATGTTGGGAGGGGGAGGCCAGATGTATAGCAGAATTTGACAAATAGACATTGTGAGGACAGTTCTCCTGGTCCCAAGAGAAATTGATGTTTTTATGGCTAAACATTTGGAAAAGATTAGTGTTAGGATTAGGCATTTACAGGTTAGATTTAGGGTTGGATTTATACTTTAGTTGGGCGCTGGTGTGATGCACCGAAAATAGCCGACCTACAAGCTCACAAGCTTGTGTAGATCTGCTATTTCCGGCTTCAGGGTTAGGGTTAAAAATGGCAAATAATTTTAAAAATGCCATTTCAAAAGAGGATATACGAGTCACAACTATAGCAATACAAAAGAAAGTGTGCATATATTTGTGTGTGTTTGTGTAAGTGTGTGTGTGTGTGTGTGTGTGTGTGTGTGTGTGTGTGAGTGTGTGTGCGTGCGTGTGTGCGAGTGTGTGTGCGTGTGTGTGTGTGTGCGAGTGTGTGCGAGTGTAATTGCGAGTGTGGTGAACGTGGGAGAAGCACCAATACTTCCCATGTGTCCCCGTGTGATTTAGCATATCAGGCGTATATCTGCTGTGTGTGATAAGTTATCATTATGAGATATTGTCCTGCCTCTGACACGCACGCACCGACATCTATGCCCTATTTGCATAAAGAGGGCCTCTTAGCGATGCCCTTGCACCCCGCAATGACAGTATCACTGCATTAGCCAGAGTGCATATACAGTACACACACGCACGCGCACACACACACACACACACACACACACACACACACACACACACACACACACACACACACACACACACACACACACACACACACACACGCACGCACTTGCGCGTGTACATGCACACACGTATACACACACACGCATACAAATTTGCACCACATTAAACTGCTTAAGTCCAAGCATAACCTTGTCCCCGGGCAATTGTATGCTAACGGGCTGTCAGAAGCTAACATGAAATCGCCTAATGCATACTGCATGCCTCATATTTTTACATTATTCCCCAAACTGAAAGTTTTTGGATGGTATCCTATCAATTCACATGCACCGACTACTGTAGACAGTTCAGTGGAGCCTGGCTTCATCCATTAACTGAATGTAATGAAATGGGGAACTTTTTAAAGACTTTATTTAGCTGACTTGCAAACTAGCACATCATCTTGCCCAGTGCAACCTCAACCTTGCGCTTAACGTAAGTCGCTCCGGATCTGAGAACATCTGTTAAATTCGGAAATTGTAATTGTCATTTTAATTTACCAACATTTATTTATGGCCTTTAATGTGCATGGAATCTGTAAGTCACTTTTTTCAGCCAGTGGAAATGCATTTCTAACTAGGGATGGCGCTAGAGGGGACGCCATAGGGTCCCTAACATCAACGGGATTCATCTGCTTGGGATCATGAAGGTACACATAAAATGTCATGGCAATCCAGTCAGTAGTTTCCAAGATATGTTGTTTAACCACTTGAAATCCAGCATCTATATTCTGGAGTGGACATAGCCAAAAAATAGCCGATCTACAAGGTCACCATGCGTTTGGTGACCTTGGCTGTTTGGCTGTTTTTGACAAAGAGATTTGGTGTATACAGAGCAAACTCAGGTCCAGTTACTAAGTATGGAGGGTTTAAGTTAGTGGATAGAGAGATGGACGAAGGGACGGACGTATGGACCGACCGACCGACCGACCGACAGACAGACAGACAGACAGACAGACAGACAGACAGACAGACAGACAGACAGACAGACAGACAGACAGACAGACATCGCCATCCACCGCTAGTAGCACTAAAACTAGCTTAATCCCTAGGTGAAAGTTGTAAAAAAGATGTAAAAAACAAAATGTCTCAAGCAGCACTTTGTTGGCTAAATTTAGGCAAGGTATGTCCTCCTCCCTTTTTACGGCCAGCCAGCCAGCCAGGCACGGTGAGTGTTTTTTTTTGGAGCATGTAAACATCATCCAGGGTGTGCTTTGTGAATGTAGTCTGGCTAGCAGCCTATTTGTTCTAACAACAAAAAACAGCTGTAAAAGGCCACAATTCATCAGCTGTGACTCGTGGGAGTAGGCAGGCCCTGGATAGAGCCTTGAGGTGCTCCGCAGCTGCTAAATTGCTCTGAATAAGTTATAGAACACGTTTTATGGAAATGATAATTAAGTGAACCACAGAGCAGTGTCAGACTGCGATTACTCCGAAAGGGAGATGTTATGAGTAGAGGTGTCAAAGACCACGATCAGTTCAACCAAAATAGAACGTCCATCAACATCCACTCTTAAAGAGATTTATGATGTTTGAGACTGCACTATGCTTATAGCGTAAACCAGATTGGACGTTGTCACCTTACTGGTAACATTTCCAAAAGAATGTCAGAACATTACACACACACACACACACACACACACACACACACACACACACACACACACACACACACACACACACACACACACACTCACACACACTCACACTCACACTCACACTCTCTCTCTCACACACACACACACACACACACACACACACACACACACACACACACACACACACACACACACACACACACACACACACACACACACACACACAATCCATTAATTAAAAAAGGGGAAATAATGAAAATAGTTGCTATAAGCCTACAATGCGTTGCATCATGTTTGATTTTTGGGAGACACCAAATTCTTCTTTTGTGTCTCAAGCTAAAAGGTTGACCTTATGTCTGTATGGTAGGATAGAAATAGGTCCAAATGATAATTACCTATTTCTACGTGTTACAATGTGTCAAAGAGATTTGGTGTAGAGGGAAAAAAAGAAGGGACCAAGTACAGACCCCTGGGCGACCCTGATCAAGTACTGTATATAGATTTTAAGGGGTTGGGCTAAATTTATGGCTGGTGCAATCACCTGGTGTTATCACCAGCTATGCATATTTACCAAAACGGTAATCACTTCTCTTTGCATACGTGCAGTCGCATCACATAAGGACACAGTAGTAAATCAATAACAGAACAGATAGCGTGTAAAACGATGAGAGGGCACGATAAAAGATGAGACACAAAATACAAATCTGCCAAACGTTAGATGAAATAAAAAAGCTCCGCTCGTGCGCTTATAAACACATCACACCTTGAGAGACACAAACAACTGGAAAAAAAATACATTCATCTGACAAGCGAAGGGGTTCTGTAAATAAAACTGAACTGAATCCCGGGTATCAGCGGGGATCAGCACTTTGGAAGCTGCTCATATTCTTATTTAACATAGTATGTGAGTCGCATACCGAATTGCGATGAGGACCGTCTAACCGTTGCACTACAACTAGCAGTGAGGGAAGATTTACTCAGATTTGTTTCTGTCAGGACAACTCATGAAGGATAGATTTTGTTATTGAATATAAAATGAGCAATATATTCATTATGGTTTGGCAATGAATTGGATCTGCTTTTAGGTATTCTGATAAAGCGCATCTCCCAAACATAGGGACTCCGAATCCCCCGTACATAAACAGCAGATCCAAAACGACAGGTGGTAGCTGGGGTGGTGGAGGCTGAGCAGCAATTTTTTACCAAGACAGCAGTGGTGAGAGCAGCAGCATCAGCATGAGCAGCAGCAAAAGTAAGCGGCGACGAGTAGTGCAAACTTCCAGTTAAATAGAGCGGTCTGAGAATGAATTGAGTGTGTGATTGGAAGAGTGGATGTGAAGGTGGAGCTGAGGCGGCCCAATGGTCGGCCGCCAACAACTGCACTGAGTTCCCTGACAGAACTTTCTCTGCGCATGTCTGTGCCCAGTGGACGCTCATTTTGTATTTTACCCTAACCCCCTTTATTGTTTATCTTGTGTACAGGTACATAAGGGTAAAACTCATTTTTTGTCCGGCATCTTGAGTAAATATGCTTTAGTTGCTTTCCATCACTGCCAAGGATGTGTCTCCCCTCACAGAAGGGGAAGAATGAACATCTATCTACGTTAACAATCCACTTCAAACCCCCGTAGCCTCTCACAGTGAAATATTGAGTAGTGGGTCTGTCTGCTACTGTGTGTGTGTGTGTGTGTGTGTGTGTGTGTGTGTGTGTGTGTGTGTGTGTGTGCGTGTGCGTGTGTGTGTAATGTACACCTCCCCTGTTGCTGGCTGTCAACTGTAAACACAGCTTCAAATATTAACCAGCACAGTATCCTACACAACACACTGGCTCACACACACGCACACAGACACACAGCCAAATCCTGTTACTTTAACTCTCAGAGACCCTTGCTGGTCCACACACGTGTTTTATTACTATATTTGTGAGGATATCAACATTTTTTATGGCAATTCTATGAATGGCTTTTTTTATATTGGCATTTTACCCCCAACCATTTTAATCCCAACCTGAATATTTTCCCAATTGTAAACCTAACTCCCCATATCGTTTTTCCTTTTTCTTTTATTTTTGCCATAAAACAACCATCTATTTTGAGGGCCAGGAAAATTGGCCTCACATTGTCTATTTCTCAATTTCTACCACACTTGTGATGACATTTAGCCCTCAACAAGTATAGTAATACAAGTACACACACACGCACGTGCGTGTGTGTGTGTGTGTGTGTGTGTGTGTGTGTGTGTGTGTGTGTGTGTGTGTGTGTGTGTGTGTGTGTGTGTGTGTGTGTGTGTGTGTGTGTGTGTGTGTGTGTGTGTGTGTGTGTGTGCGCGTGTGTGTGTGTGTGTTTGTTGGCGGTACAGCAGTGGAGCGTTAAAAGCCAAAGTGCGCGGTGCAGCGAGTCACTTTGGGAACTGGCCAGCATATGGGCGGTAAATAAAAGAAGACGCGAGTGGCATTCAGTGCTGCAGATGATGTGTCCTTCCGCCACAGGAAGAGAAGAGATTGATTGTACCCTGAGTGTGTGGCATAACACTGGACAGCGGGTTCATGCAGATGACGCACGCCTCTCTGCCACTTGTACTTGTTATGTACTCGCCACTCTGCAAAATGCACAGTGTCAACTCTCAACCTTGGGTCCCTCTGCTGGGACATCATGGATGAACATTTTCATCATCTTCATAAACATTCATCATCTTGTATTAAAGGACCACTTCACCCATTTTCAAACTATCTTCATATAATTGGTCCTCACTTATGCTCATTATCTAATATGGCACCATTTCGGTCTTTTCGGTCTGTGTCTCAGTGGAGGGCCGTGGACAGTTCCGAAATCTGCCTACCAGTGACATCCTCGGTATAGTCATTTCAAACAATATTTCAAACTTTAAAAATAATTAATGTATTAATGCAAGAACAATGGCTTTTATTTCAGAATGCTAGCTTTCCAGGAAGAGAAAGGCTGTAGTTTCCATTAGATTGGAATCCCTATCGATGATGTCATAGGTATAGGCAGGTTTCTGAACATACAGTTGCCCATCAATGAGACTCAGGGTGAGTACTGTAGATGGAAATTGTGACATATTATAATGAGCATTAGCGATGACCAATTATATGGTTGAAAATGGGTGAAGTGGTCCTTTAACAAATACATAGTCAAACAGACAGTGGTTCTCCTACTTTTTCATGTCAAGGACCCCCAAATAAATAAATAAAAATAGCCGCAGACCCCCATTTGATTTTGTGCCAGGGACTCCATACAAGATATGTGTTGTTAAAATATTCCCAAAAAATATTCCTTCATTGGGCAAGGTCATCTTGTGAGCATAGTACAGTGCTTAAACTGATTTTGATGCTAAATTAAGTAATTTTCCTGGGACCCCCACCACAAGGACCCATGGGGGTACCCGGACCCCACTTTGGGGAGCCAGAGATCTAAGAGAATGTACAAATTTGTACCCTGTCAAAAAAGATGTAGAGCCTGGAGGTGCTCTGTTGACCCTGGGGTGGTATAGGGTGAATTTGTGGACTTTACATACTGTTTGTTTGACTTCTGTCCTGCATGGTTCCTGCCAACAAGGTCACCTTTTCTGCCTCCTCTCAGCTCCTCTCACACTGTCTGACGAAACATCTACAAGACAAATGGCTTCTTGCCTCTTGTTGCGTGTGACAAGGCTGAATGTTCACTAAAACAAACCCACGTCCCTAATGTTCCACCAGAATATTTTCACTGGCATTACTCTGCTATTTGAACGGGAAATGTCCGTGTACAAGCTATAGGAGCTTGTATATCTAATATTTTTGAATAGCCAACCTTATAAATGGATAAAATGATTGTGATGCTGTACTAACTATTTTGCTAGGGACCCCCTGAAACCCCCCCAAGGACCCCACTTTGAGAACCAATGCTTCAAGCATCCCACCCCCCCGTGTAGACCCAGCTCCTCTGTGCTCCTCTATGCTCCTCTGCCTTATCGTCCCTGCTGCCTGAAGGAGCTTGGACTTAACTTTAATTACCAAATACACCGCTCCCACACCCAGCCGCAATTAGAGGAGACAAAATGGCTGATGATTCCCTCCATCACTGACTTCCTCTTCTTCGCCCCAATTAAAGCGACGAGGGAAAGACAACAAAGGGAACGTGCGGCGGATTGGGGGGTGGGGGTGGCCGCGGCGGGGGGGGGGGTTGTCGATGGGCTTATTGAAAACCTGCCTGTCCGCCCCTCCTCCTGTGCCTCCCCTCCCCTCCCCTCACCCCCTTCCGTCATCCTTACTGTCGGAGGAGCCGTACGTCTCTCAGTTGTGTTAAATCACTGGGGACCGGAGAGGGGAGGCAATTAGTCATGTTTTCCTCCATCGTTGCATGGCAGTAATGACTGGCTTGATGGCCTTACATGATTCCTTGACCCATTAAGACCGGGAAAAGCATCTGTCATTTTAGATTTGAACCACTTTAACCATTGTCTTATACTTTGGCTATTCCAAAATAGTAGATATACAAGTATGAGCTTGTATATCTGCTATTTTTGAATAGCCAAAGGAATATTAAAATGACACAGATGCGTTCCCGGTCTTAATGGATTAAGCTGTGGGGCGGGGCCCATTGGGCCCTCAAATAACTGGCAAAACACTAAAGATTTGAATGATAATATAACATAAATATGAAACATAATTATGTTAAAAAAAATTACATGGGTTCCCCCCCCCTCCCCTTTAAGACCTTGAAAAATGTGTTTTCATAGTGATACCATTAACAACTTAAAGAATACAACGTTGGTTAAAATACTTCCAAGTCGGCCATCCCACCCACGACCCAGAATTGCGTCATAAAACAAAATGCCAGACGCCGACACAATCGATTGATTGATCATTAAAATAAAACATGCACGCGGGCCCACCCATATGACCGCTTAACATGTTAACCCATTCGATCCGGGAACGCATCTGAGCTTGTAGATCTGCTATTTTTGCAACATTTTGAAACTTTGTGCAAATCTTTGAATATATATATATATTTTTAAGCAAACATTTGTAACTCAAATCTTTGCTTCTGCGGGGTCCTCCGGGGAGCAAAATATTTTACAAATGTTCGGTTTAAAAAAATATATATTCAAAGATTTGCACAAATTTATACAAGCTCATAGCGCAGCACAGAGTGCCGCGCTATGAGCTTGTAGATCTGCTATTTTTGAATAGCCAAAGAAATCTAAAATGACATGCGTTCCCGCATTGAACGGATTTAAGTGGTCAGATGGGTGGGCCGGCGAATGCTTTCAAGATTTTTCAAGTGGGCCCTGAAACAGAAAAGGTTGGGAACGCTCTTGTAGAGGGATCCAGGCGACAGTTGCCAGCTTTGCGTGGTTTTACCCCCCCCTCCCCTCCACCGATACCCCCAGCCATCCCTCTCTGCCTTTAGATACTTGCCAAATTGATTCGTCCACTGACGAATCAGCCGCTTTACTTTCTTGGCTGTTCAAGGGCTCTCTTGCGAGACGATCTTAAATATAGAGTGGGCCGGGAACGGAAGGAGGACATAAATATTTAAAGGTCATTCCTCCCATAATGCATTTGAACTGCGTTTTTGTCCCTGCCTTTGCTGTAATGTATTCACACAGAGAGAGAGAGAGAGGAGATTTACCCCACAGTTGTATTGATTGTATTGAGATTTAGCTATCTGTTTGTTAATGCCCCGTTTTTTTAATAATTTGAAGCCCCCACAGAGCGCTAATTACCATGTGAAGTTCAGGAAAACTGTTTTAGCGATAGCTTCAAAACTATTTCTTCGCCTGCGTCTCTCGGCGAAGCGTTGGGCCGTGCTGTTTTTCAATCTTCACCGTTCCTTCCAGTCACAGTTAAGGCTACGGGGAAGACGCGCCTGCCAGATGACACCGCTATAAAGATAAACTGAACACTATTAAATTTGAAGTACAGTGACTGTGAAGTCTGAACAATTAAAAAAATTAGCACTTTTTTTTACGTGTTTTACAGTCAAAATATAAAGTTTCCCTACAATGAAAACAACCCAGTGAAGTGTCTGCATAGTGTAAATGTAATGACTTTCTTGTCCTTTGCAATAAGTGTTGTCATTGCTAACTCACTTCCGGGTCGTACATAAAGTGGTTCGCAAAGTGCAGTCAGGGGACCATCTGGGTTCCTTAAGCGGGTCCCAAAGGGACCCTTACTGCTCTCTAACTCTGAGGGTGTACAAATGCAACGAAATGGACCCGTAAAGGGTCCATTTGGTTCCATTTGTTACACTCTCAGAGTTATAGGGAGGGAAGGGTCCTTCAAGGGGTCCTTGAAATTAAAAAGTTTGAAAACCACTGGAACACTGTATTCCCGGCCTGGCCTGGTTCTGTGTGTCTGTGTCACAGTGTCACACCCTGGCACTCAACCACCTGTAATAAATGAACCGCTAATGCCGGGCGAGAGACACCCACCTGATATGATAGACAGAGAGAGAGAGAGGTTAGAAGTGTGTGAGAGGGACTCGAGGGAGACGGCAGGGGGAGTGTACAATGACAGATGAACAGATGGAGAGATGGAAGGGGAGCAGGGGGGCAGCTGGAGATGACAGGGGGGAGGGGGGGAAGGGGGGTCCCCCTCCACCAGGTTTTGAAAGGGAAGGCCCCCGTCTTGGTATTCATGAAGGGAATTAAATCTGCCAGTTCAATAAAGACGCTTGTATAATAATTACAGTACAGTTTACTAGCTGCAGGGAAATCCACTCCCACAGAAAACCAGAGAGAGAGCGAGAGAGAGAGAGAGAGAGAGAGAGAGAGAGAGAGAGAGAGAGAGAGAGAGAGTTGTACTCCTGTGTGCACTTACAGTATCTCTGATCTGCAAATTGGGAAACATAAACCACCTAGTAACCATTATGCAGAGAGAGAGAGAGAGAGAGTGTGTGTGTGTGTGTGTGTGTGTGTGTGTGTGTGTGTGTGTGTGTGTGTGTGCGCGCCATTATGCACACGCACGTGTGCATAATGGCACCTAACAGCAACACAGATTTGGGGATAAGAGCCTCT
>NC_137620.1:24310068-24315068 GCF_963280865.1 Gymnoscopelus braueri | reverse complement strand
TAAAACCGAAATAAAGTAACAATAAAACGCCCAAAATCCGCCTGAAAACCGCATGTTTTTGCCCAAAATCGGCCTATAACTGAAAATGTTCGCGCGTGCTCCGCGTGCATGCACGGGTCCGGGACGAAGCTGGCCCTTGGGTGTTTTCATATTTTCTAATTTGGCCCCCTTTGAAAAAAGTTTGGACACCACTGATGTAGAGCATGATAGTGGCAAGTACAAACTGTGTGTGTGTGTGTGTGTGTGTGTGTGTGTGTGTGTGTGTGTGTGTGTGTGTGTGTGTGTGTGTGTGTGTGTGTGTGTGTGTGTGTGTGTGTGTGTGTGTGTGTGTGTGCGTGAGATAGAGAATGTGAAAACATTTTGTCAATCGTTGTACTGTATTTCAGTACCAGCATATACAACTGTTTAACCCATTCATTCCGGCAACGCATCTCTGTACTTTTACATTTCTTTGGATATTCAAAAATAGCATACATGTGTATGTATGTATTTGCATCATATAGTTTAGTCAGTACTATACCTTAGTATTGGACTAATCCTCAGCGTTACTGTAACCTCCTCATAATTAACAACAACCTCCAAGGTTGCCTTTTTATTCCTCATTAATAGTCGAAAATCTTCCAACAATCCAAATGTTTCCCACAAATATCTCACAAATAGCATTTACCTTTGGTTAATGTTATTATTTTTTGTATTTGTCAAGGACAATGCAGAAAGCATGATAACTGGTTATAATAACAGGGATTCTATCCAAGGACGATCGAGGTGCAACCCCTGTCACTTGCTTTCCTACTGAAAAAATACATAGCATCATTACCAAAAATACATAGCACTTAGTTATAGTCAGCATACATATACAGTAAATACATACTGTAATTAAAGCAAACCTAATAAGTAGATATGTTTGTCTGCATCAGCATAACATGTAGAAGGTTATGGTACCCTGGCCTCCACTGCTGCTAATTTGCCCCTTTTCACACTGAACCTGATTGACTGAAGTTATAATACAGGCTATGTGACAGCTAGATCTATTTTAGGGGTGAGAGAGGAATTATCATTTTTTATTTCAAATTCTCCCTGGGTTAGAGAAGTGAAATGTGTATCTTTCCCGTCAACCTCCCCCAAAAATCCGTAGCGAAAATATCCCTAAAATATGGGAAATGTGTATCTTTCCCGTCAACCTCCCCCAAAAATCAGTAGCGAAAATATCCCTAAAATATGGGAAATGTGTATCTTTCCCGTCAACCTCCCCCAAAAATCCGTAGCGAAAATATCCCTAAAATATGGGAAATGTGTATCTTTCCCGTCAACCTCCCCCAAAAATCTGTAGCGAAAATATCCCTAAAATATGGGAAATGTGTATCTTTCCCGTCAACCTCCCCCAAAAATCGGTAGCGAAAATATCCCTAAAATATGGGATAGTAAACCCCTGTATCTGGAGCTTTAGGTATTTCCAAGCTGCACTTCCAGTGAGTTATTATATGGGATAATATGTGTTAAGTGTAATCCAGATAAATCCCAGACAGGAAATTGGCTGGTATTTGCTTCTAATGGCACTTACGTTTGGAAATGTCTGTATTTATCTCTGCAAAGGTCACCACTTTGCAGTAAGCGTGTGACATGCTGTATATGATGTCCCTAATTTACTGAAAGTTGGGCTGTAAAAGTTGCTAAGACTTGAGGACATAGAGAGATGAAGCAATAAAAAGGGTAAAGACAGATAGTTGGAAGGTTTATGAGGAGTAAACAAGAGACCTTGCGGGGGAAGAGGGATGGAGGGACAGAGGGAGAGTTGCCAAGATCAAGATCAAGAACTTTTTGTCAGTTTTGTATGTTGGTCATAGCGCACTTGAGGTGCTTGAATATGCTGCTGTGTGCAAGATTCCTACTTGTGAGGTTATAAACCTCTATTTACATGTATCTCTGTGTGTATGTATGTAAAGGCTGTAAATAGACCTGCCCTTGGCCTTGTTTAACACACAGGCTGCATCTGACCTCAGACAGATGGGGAGGGGGGGGCGGGGGGGGGGGGCATGCTATTCGCCATATTCACATGGAGGACATTTTGCTATTAAGTTAACGAAACTGAACCCGCAAATATGACGCGAGAGCAAAATGGCCGCTGTGTGAATATAGTCAATAGCATTTCCCAATCCTATGTTTCATTTTCCTGTCTATTTAGCAATTTATTATGTATTGCCAGTGGCTCTGTGGCTATGAAGCCACTTGCCACATGGTAGCATCTGAAACATGGTGGCATGGGTAGGATTTTTGATAAGCCTGCATACGATCTTTGCTGAAACAACTTCTGTCGCACAGCATATGTCCTGGATGGAGGGATGCTTACGTCCGCTGATGCGGAAAAAAAAGATGCGTTGCTCACCACCAAGCCTTCCTCACCACCAAGGTAGAAAGGTAGAAAGAGGAAGTGGATGGAAGAGGAGGAAGGGGAGCTCGTAGGGAGAGTAGAATGCAAACAGCTGAGAATTTGAGTGTAAAACCTAATCTGCTCATTGAAAATGTGTTCTTTTCATGGACCGACATGGTTTTATGATGAAGTATAAATCAGCACCTGGGAAGAGATAAAAATGTAAAAAGAAAAAGTGAGCTCATGTCTGTCTGTCTGTCTGTCTGTCTGTCTGTCTGTCTGTCTGTCTGTCTGTCTGTCTGTCTGTCTGTCTGTCTGTCTGTCTGTCTGTCTGTCTGTCTGTCTGTCTGTCTGTCTGTCTGTCTGTCTGTCTGTGTCTGTGTGTAACGTTTGGTTCCTGGCCATTGACTCTTTTCAATGTTACAACACAGAGCCCTTCATGATTGATCTCTCCGCTCGCTCCCCGTCTCTCTCCCGCTCTCCGACTTTCTCTCCATCCCTCCCTCCCTCCCCCCCCCTCTCTCTCTCTCTCCCTCTCTCTCTCTCTCTCTCTCTCTCTCTCTGACCGTCCTCCTCTCCTCTCTGTCTCTTGCTGATTCACTCACTCACTCCTCCCACAGTTCTGGACCATTCCTCTCAGGCCGTTTATCTTCTTCTTCATCTGCCCCCCCCCCCTCCCCTCCTTCCCTCTCTTCCCCCCTCCATCCTCCTCCACTTCCCTCCTTGCACCCCGCCCGCTACATCCTTTCTGCCCTCCTTGGCTCTTGACTCCTTCCTTCTCTCTATCCTGTATTTTCTTTCCCCCCATCCGCTGCATCTTTCTCCCCTCCTTTCACTCCCCCTCTATCCCTGTCTCCTCTCTTCTCCTCCTCCTCTTATCCTCCTCCTCTTCCTCCTCTCCTCCTCCTCCTCCTCCTCTTCCTCCTCTCCTCTCAGGTGCTGTCAGCTGTTGGCTGTAGTCCAGACACCAGGCTTTTTTGTCCTGCTGATCGTTACTGTAATTAACATCAGTAAAAAGGCCTGGGATAAACCTCCATACTGCCCTCGCTCTACCCCCCCCCCCCCCACTCCCTGCTATCTCTCCTTTCTCTCTCTCTCTCCCTCTCTCCTCCTCTCCCTGATCTATCTCTGTCTCTTTGTTTTGCTTTGCTTTGATGAGGTTATCATTTCATCCTCAGCATCTTCTCCTCTCTTTCATTCTTTGCATGCAAACTGCCCCCCCCCCCCCTCAGATGTTATCTGGTTGCTGTTTACTCTCTCTCTCTCTCTCTCTCTCTCTCTCTCTCTCTCTCTCTCTCTCTCTCTCTCTCTCTCTCTCTCTCTCTCTCTCTCTCTTTCCCTCTCTCTCTCTCTCGCTCTCTCTCTCTCATTTCCTTCCCTCTCTTATCCAGGTTAGATCCGCTTCACACGCATACCGTATCTCTCCAGCTCTCTTTCATTTGTTTCCTCCTCCCTCCATCAATACTGCTCTCTTTCTGTCTCTGCTCCTCTTTCATTTCTCTCTCTCTCTCTCTCTCTCTCTCTCTCTGGGAGTGGGACCCACTGTTGGGTCACGCACTAGTAAATATAAAACTATGTTTAAGCTTGAGCTTGAACAGTAGATCGGCTGTTTTGACTATTAAATAGTCATTCATAATGTGTTTTTGTAGGTTTGAGTCTCGGGCAGACAACACATCTTTTGGGTCTTGAGCTGAAAAGGTTTGGAACGGCTTGCTCTTGTGCCACCTTTAGGACAAATATTACCAAATAAGATATCTTGTGATCTACTGGCTGGATTTCCAAGGCATGTGCTGTGCACCTTCATGTTCCACAGCCGATGGTGTCCTCACTGATTTGGGTGACCCCACGACATTTCCTCTAGCGCCACCATTAGGCCTACATTTTTACTTGCGTCACAACATATCTCAAAATGCAATGGGTGAAATGCAATGAAACTGTCAGATTGCATTTCTGCTCCATGGAGAATGAAGGAAACTGATTCTGGTGACCCCACGGCCTTTCCTCCAGTCTAGTGCCACACTTAGAGAGATTGTCATCAGAATACTAATAATCCTATTAACCCCCCCGACCCCCCCCCCCCCAACTGATTGTTGTAAATGTGTGGGAAAAATTCTATTCTTCTCACCTGTACAGTGTTTCCATCACATTGCATTGTTGCATTGATTCTCCAGTGGAATACAGAGTCCTGACACATTTAGAATTAGATGTTCAACAAGTCTACTTCATCTGCCCTCTGTGTGAGCGGAGCTACGTTTCTGCTGCACTTTAGCCGACCACTCATCTCCCCCTGGCAGGGCCGGGAAATGTGTCTTGGTCATTCATTGGCTAACTGTCACCTCCCCTCAGCCACTCATGACATATCTCACGCTCGTCGCCGTCCGGGTTGTCGGGGGCGACTCGCAGATTTTAAGTGCCCCGAAGCTGAACCAATCGCTGCTGTACAGTACGTGCAACTCGTATGGGTGCGTGTCATTAGATTAGTTTAATCTCTTACCAAATACATGGGCCAGCAGAGGGCCTGGTCAACTCTGGAGCCTAAATGGATTCGCACTTTATCACTTTCATCACTATTGATTTTCTTAAAAGCTAAAAGTTGGACTGCAGTGAAAGAGAGAGGGAGAAAGTTGGAGAG
>NC_137620.1:24275068-24305068 GCF_963280865.1 Gymnoscopelus braueri | reverse complement strand
ACCTGAGTCACATGTCACGTCCCACACCTGCGTTCACAGAGAGGGCAGTCTTAAGGCCAGTTTTGGAGGTAAAAAGCCATATTAAGGCTTTAGAGAAACCAGAGTGACAAAAACAACCAACATTTTTATAGATAAGCTTCAAAAACATATTACAATCTCAAAAAACATGATTTTGTGTGGAGTGGGTCTTTAAATTGTCACTTCACTGTCATCTGTGGACCCCCCCCCAAAATCATGTGGGGACCCCCTGGGGGTCATGTTGAGAACCACTGGAATAGTGGAACTGACTGATGTCTTGTCTTGCCTTGCCCTGCCTTGTCTTGCCACGGTATAGGGGTGGACTTAAAAAGGCCTTGAGCAAAACCTTTGCTTTAGTCTTACATTTTTTATCATATATTTTTAAGTTAATTGTGTCATAAATTAATTAATATAGCCATAATAAAGATGTTGAGAGACTGAATTTTGCATCCATTAAAGATATACTAGGCCCTCCGTACCTTGTTAAGATGCAAATGGTTTATTTGGCACCTGTAGGATTGGATCAGAGTACAGTACATCCATGGACTTATCGTGCTGCCAGCTCGACTATTACAGTATATCACCAGGTAGAAATTAGCCAGATGAGAGAATGTATAAGAAGGAATATTCAGACCATAGGTTATCTCCCCACCTACAGTACAGTATATAGACAGTTGTAGAATTCTGTAATAAATCAAAAAATCTCTCCTGTGGGCTATTATGTATCATTTTGGGAGTCCTTGACATGAGAACGTTTGAGAACCACACTGAGCTAGATTGCCTGCCGTCTGACTCTGAGCAGGCTTGCTTGCTGATTTGAGCATATTTGCATAATAAGGGAACTGTTTTAAGCATAGCAATGCAGAAACCAAAGGCCAAACAAAAGAAAAGTCCATAGATCCCATAATAATTGGTTGTCAGGCAACTGCTTGTTTTATCTAATATCTATGACTTTACACAAAGTAGTTTTAGCCATTGACTGTGTAAGGCTGTAGCTAAAATTAGAGTTTCATTAAACAAGTAAGACGGGCGAACGCGGGAAGCGAACGCAGCCCTATTTATTTTTTTTATTTTTTAAATTGTTATGTTGTGTATTTACGGACTTGTAATCCGTGTTATTTCACTGTGCTGGGGAGAGCGTAGAGAGAAAGTCACGTGACTGCCTCCGCCTCGTATTGAAGTTAATGGGGGGGGATATGGTTCTCCTATGCACGGAGTTTCGGAGTTCCTAGTCATCTATGCACGGAATTGCCGTTTGTCAATCCGTGCTATTTCACCGTGTTTGGGGGGGCGATCGGGTTGGTTTCATAGTAAGCTCCACTCTGAGATCTGTCAGCAGCCAATGAGAGCGTGAGTGACATGGGGGCGCGGCTGCACACAGGCAGCGCCACAGACAGACGGAGACACACACAACCCGAGCACGGTTTCATAGTAAGCTCCACTTGGGCGGAGGCCTCCTTCCGTGTTCGCAACTAGAATTAAAGTTGTGTGTCACTGTAGCTGCAGTATAATATATTTGACAATGTTGCACCCTCAAAACGTATTTTGTGTTCTCTTTAATGCTATTTATATTCTTGTCAAATTGTCCTGTTATAATTGCTGTTTTCTTTGTTCACAATGTTTACAATAGGGTGCTCTTAATTATTTAGCTTAGCGAACCACCATATTGTGTTTGGATTCTAAAATAGATTAACAAGGCAAAGAAATGTGACAGACTGCAAACCGTAAGCTTATTCTTAGTAGAGTCTAGAGTCTACCTCCTTTCCTCGTCAAGTATAGTTGACTTTATTATTTTCAAAATGTTTCAAGAGATGTAGAAATCTCTGTGGGCCCCCCGCCCACAGAGATTTCTACAGGGCCCAGAAATGTGTGCTACACCCCTGGGCTTGGATGTACTGTACTGTATTATGTAAAATGCAATACCAGAATCACTTCTCCCAATGTGCTTGGCACTAGAAGAGTGGAACTGATTTTGCAGCTCAATTACTGTACATCACACAGCACATGACATTGACATGATAGTACACAGGACAGGAAAGACAAATGAACAAAACAAACAAATGAGAGTGAAAGCAGGTTATTAAAGTTAACTACGTGACAAGCTTTAAGTGCTACAGTATATGTCACTTTATTTGGCGTTGAAGAATGTTAAATTTAAAGTTGTACCTCGCTCTGTCGTTTCTTCACAGATCAACTGTGATAGTTGACTCCCTTGTCATGGCCATGTGAACAGAACTTATTTTCACAATTCGTACACTACTTTATACCAGTGGTTCTCAACCTTTTCAGGCTGTGACCCACCAAAATAATCATATTTGAACTAGGGACCCCTCACCCTGACAAGCACTTGGAATTGTAGGAGTTGAGGCGTTAAATTAAGTTTGACTCGGTTCCACAGAAAAAATATTGTGAAAATAGCAGATCTACAAGCTCACATTATTTGACATTTTGGCCAATGGTTGACCAGTTGACCAGTATAGTTTATTGATTACTTTTGATACAGTAATGGTCTTGGGTATTAAAAGTTGTGAAATTGTCACTTTACTGGGGTTTACTTTTCTACAGGTTGAGAACCACTGCTTTATACAAAGGGCAAAGTGCAGTCTGGGTTATTTACCTTGACTTTTAACTGCCTGCTTTAGTAACATGCTTTACCAGGTCAAGACTTTTAACCACTTAAAGTTAACCCTGTATACCCCATAGGCCGGGGTCCCCAAGGGCTCTATATCTATCTATATCTCGCTGGAAATAGTGGAATCACAAGCTCACAATGCGCTGCAAGTTCACCTATTATGACATGGCTGGAGGAAGGTGAAAGTTAGAATCTGTATGTGTTGGTGCATTGGTTGCACATACAATGCACATGTGCTGTACATACTAAGGGGCCCTTGAGGGTGTTCCCAGCAAGATTTGTTGAGATAGCATCAAAACCAGTTTAACTGCTTCAACCCTCTATTAAAAAAAAACACTCTTGGGAAAGAAAAAAAAAAGTGGAATATACGGCAAAATAAATGTTAATTTAGGGGTCCTTGACATGAAAAAGTTTCAGAACCGCTTTACAGTATATGTGCTTGTACTCTGTTTTGCAGAAAATGTTGAATCGTTTGGTATCCACCAGGAAATGAGAACGGACTCTAAAAACATACAAATCCCCTATGAGTAAACAGTCCACACAAAGGTCACCCAAACCCTCAGTAATCTCCTCTTATGTACTTATGTACTGGATGTGGTACATTAAAGAACACGTGTGTGTGTGTGTGTGTGTGTGTGTGTGTGTGTGTGTGTGTGCGTGTGCGTGTGCGTGTGCGTGTGTGTGTGTGTGTGTGTGTGCATGCGTGCGTGTGTTCTGAAGCTTAATTTGGGATTAAAACTCAGGATATTACGGATTACCTCACTCTACTTTTGACCTTCCGTCTAGTCTTTTAGCATCCAGTGATGGTTGGATTTTATCTTTTTAGTGGTTATGGAGATTCAATCTCAGTGGTAGAGAGAGAGACAACCAAATGCAATTAGGCACGTTATACATCAGCCCATGGACTTTGAAGGGAAATTACATAGGAGCGTCTCTTTGACAAATAAGCGGATGTCAGGGCTTAGCTAAAGCTGTAATGAGCTAGCATCCGACACTTTACTAAAGATGAGGAATTAAGATAACGTTGGCGTCCCGCAATGGTGAAAATTGGACACTTTCACTCGTTCTACATCCCTCCTCTCTCTGTCAGGCGAGGCCAAGTGCCAGCCACGCTCACACATACCTGTCCTCATGTTGGACACTTCTCATTATAACTATGATGACATTCCCTCTGATCTAGTATACTGTTTATGCCAGTGCTTCTCAAAGTGGGGTCCGGGGACCCCCAGGTGTCCTTGAGGGGGTTCCAGCAGGGCATCCCCAGCAGAAATTCTTAATACAGCATCACAATCATTTTAACCGCTTTATCCATTTATAAGTTGGCTCTTCAAAAATAGCAGATTTGTTTTTTTTACATAAATCTTTTCTTCTGGGGGTCCCTGGCACAAAACATTTTCAGATGGGGGGTCCACGGCCAAATACATATCAATTTGGGGGTCCTTGACATGAAACAGTTGGAGAACTACTTGTTTAGGCTCTCTCCCTGCGCTCCACAGCCAGTGCCTGTTAGTCCCACCTCTTCACACTTACTTTCCCCAGCTACCCACCCAGTTTTTATTGTTCTATATTTAATCCGTTTTTAGATTTCTTTTAGACAGATTTCTTTTGTCATTTCGCTAGCTTAATAAAGTTTTTATTTCATCTGTTAATGTGAGCAAGATACTTAACCGCTAACCCCTATAACTGCTCCCTGGGAACTGTCTAATAGCGGCCACTGCTCCTAATAGTTACTATGGGTATTGCAGAAAACAAATTTCACATTATTGCACTGTGACAACTCAAGGGCATTCAAGTTCAGAAGTGGTAGGGACATACAAGGTGGGGATATAAGGCATAATTATGTATTATATTATCACTATTCTGAATAAATCATAGTCATATTAAAACTGTATTGTACGATACCAAAAAAACAGCTTTAGCTTTGGCCGTAGTGAATCAAAGTTTTCATTATACGAAAGCCAGGAATGTACTTATTTTAGCTTCAATAATTTCTGCATCATCTCACAATTTCTACTGGCCTGTTTCTTCACATTTCCCTTCTTTTTCTATTTGGGTCTGTTAATAGGACACAGAAACATCCACTGATTATCTACAGCAGTAGTTCTAAAACTTTTCTTTTTGGCTCCAGTAACTCCTTTCCCCCCTGATTTCTGAATCCAAGTACCCACTTAAACAGTCTACAACATTTTGCTTAGAAAACTGCAAGAGGAAACCATAGCTGGCATATGATGCTATGAATGAATGATAATCCACTTTTTGAAGAAAATATGTAAAAAAGGCACTGTTAGTATGGTTAAGGTTAGGCAATGGTTTGGTGTAGATTAATGAATCAAGCATCATGCTGGTCCAGGCAGTCACGGCAGTCAGGCTTTTCCCCACCCTTCAATCTCATTCGCTAACAAGTTAACTAACACCTTCACTCTCAATCCTAATGGCTAATTCTATTCAGTTGTTTTAAGCAGAATGCCGCTCACTCTTCATACTACACCCTCACCCTATTATGATTAAGTTGAGGTATGTGTTTGGTGTGTTTGTTGTTAGGGTAAGGATCTGCTGGTTAGTAACTGAGACTTGGGTGCCGTACTGCTAATCTATCCATTCTATTCTATGCTATTCTACCTGAATAGAATGAAAACAACCACAAGTTCCTCAAACAGGTTAGCTGTCCAGAAGCTCACATTGAGTGAACAGTAAAGGTTGGCATTTGAGCCAGCACATTACAAACAGAGATAGTTTGTTAACTAACCCCATATACTTCCCCGGGGGGTGAAGTATATAGACTCCCCATGCGGTCTATACTTGGTCCTCTCCTTTTCCCCCACGACACCAAATCGCTTTGCCGAAAATAGACGATCAATAAGCTCACACAGCATCGCAACACAATGCGTTGTGAGCTTGTAGATCGGCTATTTTGGCCGAATGTTCTCCTGAGAACAGGGACTTTAGGGCTGATTTGTGAAGCTGCTCATTTTCTGTTCTTTTACCCCTCATGAGGTGAGACAGTGTTCTGAGCTCCATGGCGCTGAGGAGGCAGCTCTCTACAGCCATCCATCTTTGATGAAGCTTTCCCCACTTAACTGGTTGTTACTAGTGCACAAATATGCATGCATGGAGCGCACGCACACACACACTCACGCACGCACGCGCCCGCCCGCACGCATACACAAAAGCTTGCATGCACACGCACACGCACACGCACACGCACACGCACACACACACACACACACACACACACACACACACACACACACACACACACACACACACACACACACACACACACACACACACAGTTTCCCTCTCTTAAACCTGCCTAGGGAGCGTGTCCCATTTTACAGTAACCACACTCCAAGGTGCCATCAATCCTGTTGAACTGTTGAAGGCCACAGTCAACACAAATGTCGCTATCCACACACACACACACATGCACGAGCACACGCACGCAAGGACACGTGTGTGTGCGCGCACACACACACACACACGCACACACACACACACACACACACACACACACACACACACACACACACACACACACACACACACACTCTCTCTCTCTCTCTGTTTGACTGTTTCATCGAGTAAATATCAAGGCTATGAATCCATGTTTGGTCTTTGCTTAGGTGTGTGTGTGTGTGTGTGTGTGTGTGTGTGTGTGTGTGTGTGTGTGTGTGTGTGTGTGTGTGTGTGTGTGTGTGTGTGTGTGTGTGTGTGTGTGTGTGCGCACATGTATTATATAATAGTAGAATTTTGGAAATGGGCATTATGATGATAATTTTCCTGGTCCTCATAATGTTTTCTGGTTACGTTTGGCTTACAATTAGGAAGAGATTTAGGCAATGGTTGGGATTAAGATTAGACATTTAGAGGTTAGATTTAGGAGTTATGCCTGATTTAGTCATGTGCTGGTATTGTGCACCGAAAATAGCCGATCTACAAGCTCATAGATCGGCTATGTCTGGCTTTAGGCTTAGGTATTAAAATGGTACAAATCTCATTCATAAAATCGCTGTCCTAAATGTTGATGTCCTCACACGTAAACAGTAGTAATACAAATATGAGTGTGGCTGGATGTCAATTTTTTTTATGTTTAAGGCTAGTGTTTCCCCAGAGGTCCAGCTGAAGGTTATTGTCACGTGGTTCAGCCGTCTGTGTGGAACACAAAGTGTGTCACTGACACACACAGGTCACATTGTTGGACAAGGGTTGTTGGACATCAAACCAGTCAACTGGAGGATGGCGTGACAAGTCACGGCCAAAAAGTCTGTCCCCAATTAGATTTTACTGCAGTTTCCTAAGGTTATAGGGCTACGGTTAGATTGGTGTAAGTGGATATGGGTGGCCACGTCCCGATAGCCGAGTGGTTAGAGTGTGTAGAATATGGGCTGAAATGCCTGACAATGCAGTCCTCGGTTCGATTCCCAGCCATGCATCCATTTCCTACATGTAACTCCTATACTCTCTCTCTCTCTCTCTCTCCACTGTACTCAAAGGCTCAAAAAAGAAAGAAATAGCAGATCCACGGACTCACTTTAACTTGTAGAGTGTCTATTTGTGTTGGTGGATGCTAACGTGTTGCTGTGTGTCACTGTGTTTGCCTGTCCCACGCAGAGCCCCAGCTGAAAGGCATCGTCACACGGCTGTACTGCAGGCACGGCTTCTACCTCCAGATGCTGCCGGATGGCACCATGGAAGGCACAAAGGACGAAAGCAGCTCCTTCTGTACGTCTCACACACACACACACACACACACACACACACACACACACACACACACACACAAGAATGCACACACGCGCGCGCACACACACACACACACACACTGCAAGATCCTGAGTCTTATATACTTACTAGGCCCGCTCCTTTTTCCCCTCTACACCAAGGGTCTTCAACAGGGGGTCCGGGACCCCCTGGAGGTAACTAGGAGTAACTACAGGGGGTCCACCAAATATTTGTGTGATGGGGAACATTAGCCGAAAATAGCAGATCCACAAGCTCACAACGCCTCGCGCTGCGAGGCGATGTGAGCTTGTAGATCGGCTATTTTCGGAGAGTTGGTGTAGAGGCAAAAATAAAAAGCCAACGGTCAAGTTGACTAAATATTGAGGGTTTCAAAGTACATGTTTAACATGAATCCAACATACAGTATTGGAACAAGTCTATGTGAACCTACAGTATCTATGAAATCTAAGATTTTTTTTTATCTGCAACACAATCTAATCAATATGTAGTGGGGGGGTCCCTGCTTCATCTCTCTCTCAGCCCCTAATTTAACCCTGGGACTGTTCAAATGCACCTACAGCATAGAGTGTAAACTAACATTGTGGATTTTGCGGTGCAAAAACTCATTACACTCATTCAGACAAACACACACACAAACACACTGTCTCTGATACGATCGCTTCAAAAGCAATTAGTATACACGGCTCTCCAGGAGTTTTTGCACGTTCTACTTTGCCGTTTCATGATGAAGCCATTAAAAAAATGCATTCGCTTACTTTTGTCTTTTTCTCCGGGGATATGTGAAAAGTTTAGCACGCGCAAAAACGACCAAAAAACACACACTGTGTGCAAACACACAGACATGGAGCATTAATCCCCATCTGTGTGTAATGTCTGTCTCTCCTGATCCTAAACCGCTGTTATCTGCCTCGTTGGGCCATCTGTTTGGCTGTCTTATGTGTTATGTGTCAATCCACACACATGCATGTGTATTCACGCATGCGCACGCGCACGCACGCGCACACACACACACACCCTTTTTTTTAAATAGCTGATTTAGAAGCTGAGTTAGAAGTGATGTACGTATATAGGGTTAAAGTGCTTTAACTGGTTTTGACGCTACAATTTATGAACTAATTTTGCTGGGGACCTCCTGGAACCCCTTAAAAGGACCCCTAAGGGGTCCCCGGACCCCACATTGAGAAGCAGTGCCCCAGGTAATGAGGACATTGTTAATCTCAGCGGGCTGTTTGGGGTTGGTACAGGTACCTGAACGGCTGTGTTGATGATTCACAGCCACCCTGGAGGCAGCCATCTCTCAGCGCTATCTGAATCCTGCACCTGGATCTGTCCCCGTCATTAGTTCTCTCTGTGGCTGTGTGTGTGTGTGTGTGTGTGTGTGTGTGTGTGTGTGTGTGTGTGTGTGTGTCACCTCACTTGGCCCCGGCTGTAGCCTGTAGGCTGGCTTCCTGCTTGCTGGTGTGTGTACCACACAGTCTGCCCCTGAGTCTTTAACCCACTTTAAACCTGGTGTCCCTGTTTTGGGCATGTCATTGTAGGCCACAATGTGAAGAAAAAAATGTCCCAAAATGTTCATGATGCTCCAAAATGTGGGGCACAGAAAGCCGAGTGGTTAACTACTTAAACCCTCGAGGCCAGTGGCTCTCAAACTTTTTCCAAGTGCCAAGGACCCTCATCTGAACATGTGTTGTGCCAGGGACTCCAAAAAGAGAAGATTTGAGTAAAAAAAATAAAATGTAATGTTCAAAAATAGCAGTGACCTCACGCACTGTGAGCTTGTACTTATATCTGCTATTTTTTAATAGCCAACATATAAAATATGGATAAAGTGGTTAAAATATGATGCTATATTAACACATTTTGCTGGGGGTCCCCGGACCCCACTTTGATAACCACTGCTCTAGTCTTAGGGAAACGGACTTGAGTTACAACTGTACTCGGACCGTTTTTTCCCGTCTCTTCAGCTAAAATAGCTGATCTATAAGCTGAAAACGCATCCCAGCATGACACATTTTGAGCTTGTAGATCTGCTATTTTTGGCTAATGTTACCCCCAGAATATGGATCCTGGGGTTCAAGTGGTTAAAGTGCGTACCACAGAGGCTCTGATGCCTGACAGAGAGTCCTGGGTTTGATTCCTGGGGTGGGCGGACCTTTGCTGCAAGTCATTCCCCAACTCTCTCTCCCTCCTGTCTCTCGCACTTGTAACTTTAAATAAAGGGACATTTATCTTTTCAAAAATGTTCACACATTTAACTTATTTTTAAAATATAGAAAAAATAGAAGATCTACAAGCTCACAACATGTCACATCGCGACGCATTGTGATCTTGTAGAGCTGTTATTGTTGCTGCTATCTTGCTGCTATTTTTGAAATATCCATCTACATGCAAATCATGCACATGCTTGCACACTCATGCAGGAGCACAGACTCAAGCGCACGCGCGCGCGCGCACACACACACACACACACACACACACACACACACACACACACTCGCACGCACGCGCACACACACACACACACACACACACACACACACACACACACATAGATACAAAGCGATCTGGCTCACCGGGGGGAGTGTGTGTGTGTGTGTGTGTGTGTGTGTGTGTGTGTGTGTGGGGGGGGGGGGGGGGGGGTCATCATTGTGGTGATTACTGACCAGAAACATCATATCCCACAATCCCCCAGGGCGCCCGGCCTCCAGATCAATAGTGTATTATGGGTTATCCCCCGATGTGATGAAGCAGCATTTTCTCCTGTCAAAACACCGGTCTGGAAAGAAAACATCACACTTGGCAGAATTTGGGATTTGTAACCCAGAGGGAAAGAATGTGTTCTGACCTCCAGTTCTGCTGGCCAACGTTAAAAAAAAAAGAAAATGTAGGGAGATACACACAGCAGAATATGCACCGCTAGCTCTGCTTCTGTTGCCCTGCTGCCTTGAAGAGAGAAGATTGTGTATTTATTGCCAAAGCCAAGCGCAATGAGTTCCATTTGTGTGGTCAGGCCTATTGTATTGTATTTCTTTCTGTTTTGTGCTGTGCTCTGCTCTATTCTATGCTGTACAACAGGGGTTCCCACACTTTTCCATGCCAAGGGAACCCTATAGGCATAGCCTCTGGCTGCGCCCCCCCCCCCCCCCTAATCTCGAATGGCTTAAAGGACCTCTTCATCCATTTTCAACCTATCTTCATATAATTGGTCCTCACTAATACTCATTATAAGATGGTATAATATTTTTCTACTCTGCCTGTGCTTCAGAGGACACTTCAGAAACCTGTCTACCACTTACATCATCAATGGGGAATCCAAGCTAATAGAAACCGCATTCTTTCTCTTCCTGGAAAGTTAGCATGCTATAATAGAAGCCAAAAGTTAAATTGATAATTCACATTAAGATTTTTTTTTTTACTTGTTTGAAATTTCCAAACCTGCCTGCCGATGTCACTGGTAGGCTTGCTTCTGAACTGTCCACAGCCCAGTGGGTTGACAGAAATAGTACCATATTATGATGAGCATTAGTTAGACGATCAATTATATGAAGATAGGTTGAAAATGGGTGAAGTGCTCCCTGAACAACAAAATAGTTGATTTACAAGCTGACAACACACCCCGATGTGAGGCTTGGTGAGCTTGCAGATCAGCTATTTTCTCTTAAGATTTTTGACAATAATGATATGCTCAAAATAGTGGTTAAACTGGCTCAAACTTGAATTTGAATTGAAATCACATTGTCTATATATTTTATTATGATGTATTTTCCCACTGCTTTCCACGTGGCTCCCCTGGTGCGACCCCCACTTTGAAAACCCCTGCTACATAAATTGTATGTGGTTCAGTTGAATTGTGCTGTAAACAAGAGCGGCGAAGGTGACCAGGTAGGATGTTATATTGTAGACACATCATGTGAGTACATAATGGGGTACAACCCGCAATATCCTGGGTTTAACCTCATGTTTAATGTGGCTATAATCTCCTTGAGATGTTGTACTGGAGTGATGAACAAGGTCATCTTTTGAATATTCATGTTCTTCCCAAACGATTTTATCGGTCGGGCCCTAGAAGGAATAAACATGAGGACCCTTGAGAAGGTGTGTATTGTCGCTGTGTGGTGGAAACCTTGTATGTCCAAAATCGTCACTGAAATGGAAAAAAGGACCCAATGTAGCTATTATTTAGTCACAAGCTCTTGTTAATACTTTTCATTGGCTAAAAATGGATAAAACCCCAAGTGGCTCCTTAACCACTTAAACTTTCACTTTCAAAATGTTTCAGCAAAAATTGCTACTTTTGCGTGTCACAGTACGGTAAAGTAGAGCACATTGTACGTCAAAAAGTATAGCATTAGTTTACCAAAAAAATACATTGTTTTCTTTTTTATATTGTGATCCAAGTTTTCCGCCTGACAGCAACCATATTATACACCTCACAGACTACATGCAGAGTGTTATGCCCTGGGACGAGTTCACACCACCAGCAGGCAAACAGCTTTCTGTAGGAAGTAATGAGACGAACGCAGATTCGTTCAGACAGAAAATAGCGTCACAGACATTCAGCTCAGCTCAACTTTATTGTCACACAGGCATGCTGCAATTTTATCTGACCTGCTCGAATACATAATTATTTCACTCTGCTCATATTTAGGAATATTTGAATATCTGACCTATACCTTTTCCTTGTTTTTTCTTTCTATCTCTACTCTTCTTCCCTTTCCTGAAAGCTGCACTTGAGGGGAGCTTGTACATGAAAAAAGAATTACCCACACTTTCTTCTTACAATGACAGTGACAGTGGCATTCATGGGTCCTCAGCAAAAAAAATAAGAAGTACAAGGGAAGGTGTATAGGAAAAGGCTGTCCTTAACATATCCTACACCCACAAACAGTACACATCACCAATAGTGCTGACAGTGTGTATCAGTGTAGTATCTAGCATCTTGTAGAATGTTGCTGAACAGAAAACAAGTCGTGGCTGCAGATAAAGGTCTTATTTAATGATGACTCAGGTACACAACGGTACATGGCAAGTGTTTAGAATAGGTGATAAATAAGCGCTGACAAGGCAGGATGACTAGATATTGTATGACTCACGCAAGGCAGTCACTTATCTAACCACAGGCCTACACCTCCAGAGGACACAGTGGGGAATTGGGAAATTCTGCAGATCCCAGAGCAGTGGTTTTCAAAGTGAGGGCCACGTCCCCCATGGGGTGGCAGCCAGTGGGACCAATTTGACAGGAGACGAACCAAAAAAAGTGAAAAGAATTGCAAAAATAGCAGATCTACAAGTTTACAACACGTGGCACTGACATGTTTTTTAATTGATTTACTTTGATGCCATTTTGCAAAAAGCCAGTCGCCTCCTCAATGACGATGGCAGCTAACGGGCAGGGCCTCACCAAGGGTAGTGCGAACTGTGCGGCCGCACAGGGCCCCGCGCTTGGGGGAGCCCCGCAAAAAAAAAAATCACGTTTAGTAAGAGTTATCCCGAGAAATAACAAAAATAACCACCAAAAACTCGGAAATATCCGCACAAAACCGCCCAAAAATCGCGCGCGCGCGCGCACACGCGACTTCGCACAGGGCCCCGCATTTCTCCCAGACGGCTCTGCTAACGGGGGAGTGCTCAACGCCCCGGCATACTGCACTTCCTCATTCATTTAGTGAGGCTCTGATTGGCGTTCGGCATGTGATGTCGTGCCTCGTCTGAGTTACTAGCCCTGCATCAAACCTGTTTTCAGTGAGTGCTAGTCTAGATTTTCTAACTCCATATTAATGTTATGCTTTGGAGATATTCAGAGCACAAGAAAGTACCAGGATATTCACATGTAAGCTGCAAAAAGAGATTAACCAAACACTCACACAAAGAAAAAAAAGTTATAAGGTCTATAGGTCTAAGGTTCTATAGGTCTTTGAATAACTCCAGTAATGCATTTTACACGCATTTATTTAATAAATCCAGTGAAGCATAAATCTAGCTCTTAAAGTTGACTATTCAGCACACTTCATACGTGTCCCCTGAAGTCTGACATACTCATCACGTGTATACATTTAACACGCTGCTGAGGCACATAGACATACAGCAGAGGTGTATAAACTTAACACACACTGCTGAGGCACATAGACATACAGCAGAGGTGCGTGTTGTGCAGACACGTCGGGGGGTACTAAACGTCAGTCTCTGGAGGTCACCTCCGTACTGTTTTTGCACAGGTTTGAATTACGGTTCATTTTATAACAACTATAACTCCATCAGTCCCTGGGATCTGGCTTAACACATTGACCGCCGGGCCCGTAGTTCTACGGGCCGTTAAATCCAACGGTTAAGCGCCGATCCCGTAGCCTACGGGCTGTGGTGCTTTTTCCTTTTTTTCGATTTTTTTTTTTTTCAATTTTCCAGGGGGACCATTTTCAGTGTAACACCACCCGAAATCGACCGGAAGTGCGATCACGTTTTTTGTTTCCCGTCTGCCTTCATTCTAAGTCGTACACAAAAAGCCCTGTAAAACCTGTACAGGACATGTAGTTTTTCATCCTCGCATTTCCCATGTTAACATAAACGATCAGAACTCAAACATGGCGGCTCCGTTTGACACGCGGTCTCGACGAGTAGACACCAGGACATGTGCCCGTTGTTTACAAACAGTGGATCGGGCCTATGGCGACCTGAAAAAAACAAAAAACAACAATAAAACCTTGGCACTGGTGAGTACATTATGAGATTAGCCCTTGGCGGTGGATGTGTTAATGCTATCCTAGGCCCCCTTGTAAAACACACACAAAAAAAGAGCCCCGCACTGTCTCTGGGGAGAGGGAGACCGAGAGAGATATACACAATGAAGATGACATGAAAGAAAGAATTAGAGAGAGACAGAGAGGGAGAGAGCGATACAGAGAGAAGGAGAGAAAGATCTACACACTATACCCTTTATTGATCCCGTCAGGGAAATTCAGTTGGCAGAGGCAGCACAGCAGTAACAATATAGATTCAGATGAAAAAAAAAAAATAGATACAGTCAACCGTAGTGACGAGATAACTAAGAGTCAAGAGAGATGCAAAAAGGTGAAGAAACAATATCAAACTAGAAAATGTGCTCCTCGGAGCACAGGTCTCCGCCAGGCGAGGTGGTAAAACTGTTCCTGATTAATTCTGTCTTACCTATTTATATTACATATTGTGATGTCACGTGAAGCTTGACCAATGTTAGGTGTTCACAGACGGACGGACACACACACGGACGGACAGAGGGTAAAACATACTCTCCACCATGCCTTCGGCCTGGCGGAGACAAGTATCAATAATATACAACAGTATACAACAGGTACAGTATATACACTGTACAGTATCAGTGAAGAAAACAACAATATCAATACAATTTGAATATTGATACAGTATCAACGACATGCAGTACATCAGTAACCGCACTTCACAGAGTCAGTGAAGAAAGAATATGGATAACTGTGACATACAGTATCCATGCAAACGACAAGTATCAGTACAGTATTCAGTCTTTTTGTGAAGGACCTGGGCCTCCTCAGAAAGAACATCCTGAGAGAGAGAGAAAGAGACAGACAGACAGACAGACAGACAGACAGACAGACAGAAAAGAGAGAAAGCGAGTGAGAGAGAGAGAGGCAGGTAATTCTTGTCCAACTCATAAATGCTGCACTTTTCATTCAAGGTGGATTATTTATTCACTTGGGGTGCATGGTGGTTAGTTGACTGAGTGACATTATTGTAATTGAGCATCAATCTCCTGCACAATCATCTATCTGCCTCCATGGAATATTGAAAGGGGAGAAATGGCTGCGTGGGCATATTGTTTGTGTGTGCTGTTCGTGTGTGTGCTGTTCGTGTGTGTGTGTGTGTGTGTGTGCGTGTGCGTGTGCGTGTGCGTGTGCGTGTGCGTGTCTGTGTGTGTGTGTGTGTGTGTGTGTGTGTGTGTGTGTGTGTGCATATGCGTGCATTTGCGCATTCAATGCACACGTCCTTGTAAGAGGTTTTGCATGCATTAACGGGTGCATGCTACTGTGTTTGTATGCACTCCATGGCATGTGCGTACATTCTGTACAGTATGTGTGCGTGCATGTGCATTTAGCGTGCGCGTGCGCGCGCGTGTGTGTGTCTCAGACTGACAGGCTTATTTCCCGCTGTGTCTCGGGTTCTTCCCAATGTAACCTGGCCCCTGGAACTCAGTAATCTGCTTGCCTTTCATTTTCATTTCATATTCCATCCATGCTACTGGAAGTGTCTAAGCATAAACTCAGGAAGAACTGCCTAGAGCCCTGAAGGAAGTTATGTTGATGCTGTGCACATCTGTTTACTGGGCATGAAAACAGTGTTGTGATTGGCCGAAAAAACTGGTAGTCCCGCCCTAAAGACTAGTGGTTCATGTCAAGGCCAAATTAACCACTTAAATCCCTGCATCCTTATTGTGGGGAAAGCTTTTGCAGAAAATAGCAGTTCGATAAGCTCACAACGCGTCGCATGTGAGCTTGTCAAACTGCTGTTTTCAGCGAAAGCTTTCCCCACAATAACAGAAAACAGAAAAGACACAAGTGTAGAGCCCTGAGGGACTGTAGCTCCGATGACGGATGCACGCTTGATGACGCCAACGACTGTGCAACACAGCAACAGAGATATAAAGCGACAGAGCGACAAATATGCGGTGTATCTTTGCATCGTTGTATCTTGCATCGTTGTACCTTGTAGCGTAAGGCCTAGCAGGAGGACCATCTTGCCGTAAAGAATAATGGCCACGGACCTCCATCTGAAAACGATTTTGTGCCAGCTGACCGCCAGAAGAGAAGATTTGTGAAATAGCTGATGTGCTTGTGAATAGCCGTAGTATAAAGTAGGGTTAAAGCGGTCGGAATGATGGTGGGATAAACACATTTTGCCGGGGGCCCCCTGGAACACTTTCAAGGACGCCTAGGAGTCCCTGGACCTCACTTTAAGAGCCATGCACTGCTATAGGCTGTACTGTAGCTCCTGGTGAGATGAGATAAGGCTGTAGGAACGTGGTTACCCTGTACAGTATCAAACAGTCCCCTGCTTTAGACAGCTGGCCTGGTTGAGTGACTCTCACTACTGAACCTCTATGGAATGCATCATACTCCTTCACTCTGTAGACGGTCATCTTTCTCTCTCTCTCTCTCTCTCTCTCTCTCTCTCTCTCTCTCTCTCTCTCTCTCTGACACGCACCCTTCATCCCCTCCCGCCTTACTCTCTCTGTCAGTCATGATGACTCATCCTCCACCTACAGTACATACATCCTCCCTCTTCACTCCTAAAGTCCTATAACTCAGAGTCCGTGCGTTTGTGTAATTGTGTGTAGAAAGTGTGTACACCTCGCGACAGCTGTACGTGTGCTAGCAGGGAGAGAGAAAAAATCAATCAGCTGCAAATGGGAGAGATAATGAAGAGAGTAGTGTTCATATCTGACTGGAAGGACTGTCTGGCTGCTTCCTGACTGGTTTGAGCCCGGACCCTCAGGGTTCCTTGAGGCGGGGGTACCAAATGGACCCTTATCATAGGTCCATAACTCTGTGAGCCTCTCAGAGTTACGGGGGTCCTTGAAATTCTAAAGTTTGAGAACCACTGTCCCAAATGAATTGCTTCTGCAGTCACACGCACTCAGGCCCTCGCAACGTAAAACACACATTGTAATTCATCCATACAGGAGGAGGAAGACAGAGCTGTAGTGAAAATTCAACACAGCACAGCTATACGCGCTGATTTATGGCACGCTCTGCGACAGCAAAGTGTTCGGACCCACCACACGGCAACACGCCACTGGAGCGCAAGCGCGCACACTAGGGGTGGAACACGTATTCGAACTATAATCAATGACAATCTTATAAAATAATTGATTGGCCATGTTATTATGGGCGAAAACATTGCAAAAAAGACTTGCAGCCCTAGCGTAGCGTACCCCCTCCTTCAGACTCGCAAACACAGAAACTTTTTCCAAAGAACAGATGACCGCTCAAGTTGTTTAAAGGACACAGCCTCGCAAGGCAACTCTCCACTCCTCCACTTCTTCACCCCTCCCGCCTCCCCCCCACTCTCTCTGTCTCTCTCTCTCTGTCTCTCTCTCTCTCTCTCTCTCTCTTCTTTTTCTCCATCCCGCTCAGTTTTTTACCCTCTCCCCTCCCTCCGTCGGACAATTAAGTAGAGAGGCCAGGGTCTGGCTGGGGGCCGCTGAGCCTTGGCCCCTGGCCAGGCATATTACACACGGCTGCCGGGCGCCTCTGCCAGTTAATTGCTCATTTTACTAAAGCCGTCCTGTCTTATCGATCCCCCCCCCCTCCCCCCAGGCGGCCACCATCCCCCTCACCCGACCCGCCTTCACACACATGTCAGCCACACGCCCCCTCCCCCCCTCCTCCACCAGGCACCTCTGATACCAGAGGCTGCTGGACTCACTCACCGCGCCACGGCAGGAGGGAACGAACAGTGACCTCCTGAGGTCAGGAGGAGAGATGGAGCCCTGTACGGGGGCTTTTTCACACGGGGAGCTACACTACGCCTACGTACCGGCTTGGATCTGCGGGGGTCACGCTGCGCTCTTCATGCCAATAGTTGAGTTTCTATGTGTCATGTAGGAAAAAAAGTTCAACACATCACAACTCTGGCAGTAGTGGAGTGTGAGACGACCACGAATGTGACGTTTTGATGGGGTCGCATCCATAGATATTAGAAACCTAGATACCTCATTGGCCTCTGCAGTTCATTGGGGCGACTTGTATCGCAATACACGGCGGCACTTCCGTCTTCCGCAGGGAACCTGTCACTCAAAGTGACTACTGGCCAATCACAGCGCTCACAGTGCGTTGACTACTGGCCAATCACAGTGCGTCTTTTCCGGGACTTGTCAGTGCAATGGTTCTCAACCAGTGGTCCGGGAACCACCAGTGGTCCTTGGGGGGGTTCCAGGTGGAACCCAGCTAAATGATGGAGAGTTGATAACCAAATGGACCCTTATAGATCTTTAAATCTTGAGTATAACATTTCACACTGTCAAGAGTCAAATTGTTAAACATCTGCATTACTTACTAAACAAGTACACAATTAGAGAACGTAAACAATTGTTATTTTGACAACATCTCATCGAACAATAACATATTCTACGTTTTGGGTGTGAGAGGCTAAAGCTTATCAAACGGTGTTCCGTGACTCAAATGCTGAATAAATAATGGACCTTGATATGAAAAAGGACCATGTCTCTTATTTGAATTTCACAAATAGAGTGTGGAGTTTGCCAAGTTCCAACTAACTAGATGCTGCGCACAGCTGCTGCCTCTTAAAGGGTTAAAAGCTGGGTTACAAAATGACCCGCCCCCACCTGCCTCTGATTGGCCTACCGAACTTCCGCCTCTGTGACGCACACGGCAGCCCTGCGGAAGCAGGAAGCGCGCCCGAGATTCAGACGCTTCAGAGCCGAATGAGGCGTCTACCTTTATATGTCTATGGTCGCATCCCTACAGCAAGCGGGCTGTAGGGATGCGACCCCATCAAAATGTCACGCTCGTTTGTATTACTTTTATTAGGTGCACCAGTCACTTCCAGGGGTCAAATGTGTCCGTGGCAGGACATGTCCGTGGCAAATCTTTGATTATTATAATTCTTCTTTTTTTTCATTAGAATGTTCTTAGCTTGGTCATGTAAGCCCTGACTGCACTGATAAAATCCAATTACGAAATCCCAAACACTGAATAGACTGAGGGCCAGATAGGGCCATGATGCATTGATGCCAGTATACAGTTTTAATTTAATTTAATTAACGCAGAAATACTATTGCTATAAATTGTGTAGCACATTGGCATAGACAGTATGGCACCTTAGGAGTCCACATACATTTAGGGCTAGATCGATGTGCTTCTGGTAATAATGAACTACTTGGCAAAAAATTAAGGTGGACGAAAATGTCATCACAAGCCGGCAAGGTGATGACCCCTGGTCACTTCCCATGTGAAGTGACCTTACTTCTGGTGTGGGAGATGGGGTAATTTATTTTGATTAATAAAACATTTGAGCCAATGTTAATACAATATACTTAGCACATCTGCAGTGGTTTGGAGGTGGTCTCCCTGCCTGATTTATACTTAATTGTGTGCCGGTGTCTCGCACCAAAAATACACGATTACACGTGACACGTGAGCTTTTAGATCGACTATTACCGTTAAGCATGCATCAGGCCAGGATGCAAGAAATGACCTAATGAGAAAGGCAGAGTCAGCAGTTCAAGAAAAGGAGTCTGCAGCATGAATCAGGGATGAGGGAGACAAATGTGAGGATGAGAGAGAGGAGTTTGTGATAGGCTAGAGGAGCAGCTGGCACGCAGCTGATGGACACTCAATCACCGTGTCTCCCCCCTCTGGTGGGAGGTCAGAGGTGTTGGCTGACTCTCCTCTCCTCTCCTCTCCTCTCCTCTCCTCTCCTCTCCTCTCCTCTCCTCTCTTCTATTCTCTTCTCCTATTTTCTTTTCTTTTCTTTTCTTTTCTTTTCTTTTCTTTTCTTTTCTTTTCTTTTCTTCTCTTTTCTTCTCTTCTCTTCTCTTCTCTTCTCTTCTCTTCTCTTCTCTTCTCTTCTCTTCTCTTCTCTTCTCTTCTCTTCTCTTCTCTTCTCTTCTCTTCTCTTCTCTTCTCTTCTCTCCATTCGTCCCATTTGACTGTGGACCTTCAGTCTTGGCTCCTCCATGTGTTATTCAATAAATCACAGGAGAGGAAATTAGATGGAGTTTGTATTTTTGGGGGTGGGATTGTGAGTCTGAGTATGTGTACATTGTCAGTGCGTATGTTGCTTGCATATACATAGCCAATAGGCATGAATTAATTAGTGTGTGTATTTGCCTGCACACGCACGCAAATGCGTACAGTACTGTGAATATTGTGCTTTTGTCATATTGTTTCACACATTTGTGTGTGTTGTCACTGCTGTTGTATCCCACTGACTCACCTGCCAGTGAGGAGGACGTAGAGCCTTCGTCCTACTCCTCCCGCCCATCACTCCCTGCTGACAGGTATACCGCCCCAACCCGTAGGAATACGTGCAGTGACAAATACCACCCTTCCCGCCAACACGAGCCAATAGTGTTTGTGTAGATGCTCGACAAAGCCCGATGCACCACAGTGGATTCGAACCCACAACCTGTGGTGTTGGGCAGGCACTTTACCACTGTGCCACCTGAGCGCAGTGGTAGCGTTTTTCCACTTTTTACCCCACATTTTACAATGTGTAAAAAAAAAATTACCCCACATGCTGGACATACAAATGCCATACTATACAAGTGATGAAGGCTAACGTTGAATGTGACACATTCAGTAGCCGAATGAGATCCATTCACTAGCAAGAAAACAATAGCCACAATACTGCAAGGCCACACTGACTGGATGATAGAAGATAGATGACGAGACGCAGCAAGGTGCTGAAATTGATCGCAAAAGATCAAGGTGCGGAAGACAAAGACACAAAAACAAAAGAGCTGAGAAAGAAAAGTAAAGGCACTGAGAGAGTGCCTTTGTTTTTACCACTGACAGAGAACGCACTGAGAGAGAACACACAGAGAGAACGCACTGACAGAGAACATGAGACGTTAGAGAGAACGCAGTGAGAGAATGCGCTGAGAGAGAACGCAGTGAGAGAATGCGCTGAGAGAGAACGCAATGAAAGAGAATATAGTGAGAGAGAACACACAGAGAACGCACTGACAGAGAACATGAGACGTTAGAGAGAACGCAGTGAGAGAATGCGCTGAGAGAGAACGCAGTGAGAGAATGCGCTGAGAGAGAACGCAATGAAAGAGAATATAGTGAGAGAGAGAACGCAGTGAGAGAACGCACTGAAAGAGAACTTAGTGAGAGAGAACGCACTGAGAGAGAACTCACTGAGAGAACGCACTGAAAGAGAACATAGTGAGTGAGAACGCACTGAGTGAGAACGCACTGAGAGAGAACGCACTGAGAGAGAACGCACTGAGAGAACGCACTGAAAGAGAACATAGTGAGAAAGAACGGACTGGGAGAACGCACACTGAGAGAGAATGCAAGAGGGAGAGACGAACAGAGGGAGGGAGGAAGAAAGAAAGGGGAGGGGAGCGGCTTCAAGGTGTGTACAATAGAGAAGGACTTGATTTCACCAACATTTATCCCTTTCAGTGTCTCTATCCCTCAACTCTCCCCACCCCCACCCCCTCTGTCTGTCTAACTCCTTGTATGTTTCTTTTTGCCGGACCCAGGGGGTCTGGCTTACATGAGGCTTTGTACCTGTTTCGTCCATACATGGGCATGGTCACTTTGTCCTTAGGCCCCAGCCATAAAAGTCTGTCCCCCTTTCGTCCATACATGGGCATGTTTTGTACCTGTTTTCTCCATACATGGGCAAAAAACAGGTTTTGGTCACTTTGTCCTTAGGCCCCAGCCATAAAAGTCTGTCCCCCTTTCGTCCATACATGGGCATGTTTTGTACCTGTTTTCTCCATACATGGGCAAAAAACAGGTTTTGGTCACTTTGTCCTTAGGCCCCAGCCATAAAAGTCTGTCCCCCTTTCGTCCATACATGGGCATGTTTTGTACCTGTTTTCTCCATACATGGGCAAAAAACTGGTTTTGGTCACTTTGTCCTTAGGCCCCAGCCATAAATGTCTGTCCCCCTTTCGTCCATACATGGGCATAGACACAGGCTGACACGTCATGTGAAGTCTGGGTCTGGCAGAACCAGGTCTCCTGGTCTTGTTCTATAACTCTGTGCAGCACGCAATAACACCTCTTCACAGGGGCCACATTGAGGAATTTGTCAAAGATTTGACAAAAAGGAAGAAAGGAAGAAAGGAAGAAAGGAAGAAAGAAAGGAAGAACGAAAGGAAGTGAGCTTGAACAAAACACATGGGACACAGAGATACAAGAGAGCCAGCCAGCTATAGCCAGCCAGACAGACATAGATAGACAGTTTCAGATCCTGATTTATACTTGCGCACCCAAAATAACCGATTTACAAGCTCACAACGCGCCACATCCCCGACGCGTCGTGAGCTTGTAAATTGGCAAACGTTTGGTACAGGACACTGTTGTAGGACGGAGCATAAATCAGGTAGCCTATAAGAATACAACAGGACAAAGATGAATGGAAGCATACAGGATTATACTAGTTTAATTTGAACGGCTGAATGTCAACAGGGAGCAGGGGAATTGGGAAGGGAGAAACTAGAAATAAGACATAGTATAGTATAATATTTAATACTCCACTTCATCTTATAGGCAAATGTTGTACTTTTTGCTCCACCACGTTTATTTGACAGCTTTAGTTATTATTTACTTGCAGATTTAGATTATTAATAATGAATACAATTATTAATCAAAAATCATGTTTAAGATCTAATATTTGCATAATGAGTACTTTACTTTAGCTACTTTACGTAAGAATATTTTTATGCTAATACTTTTATAATACTTTTATGATGAGTACAAGAGAGAGAGAGAGAGGGAGAGAGTGGGGGAAAGAGATGGATTGACTGACAAGAAGGCAGATAGAGAGAGAGTGGGAGAGAGAGATTGTTCATGGGGGAGAAATCAGTGGGTGAGGGAGAGGTTATAACCTACAGAGAGGACAGAGGAGTGACGATGGCTGTCTCTGTCTGCACTCATCAACTGTCAGCTGTCACTGTTCACCGCTAAAACTAGGGACGCCAGTGACACTGTCTCACAGACAATGCGAGTCCCTTGTGCTCTACATTTAAGCTGTGCTGTGTGGTATGTTTCTGACAGTCACAAGGCCTGAAAATGTAAGGGGTCATCACAGTATTTTACTGCTCATTGTTACAGGAGAGCTCAGAGGGGCGGCCATCGCTGAGAGCGTAGTGAGGGTGCAGAGAGGTCGTAAGCGCTGGTCTGGTCAACATAGTCAAAGTGTCCCTGAGCAAGACACTTAACCCCTATAACTGCTCCCTGAGTGCTGTACTCATAGTGCTCACGGCTCTTAATAATTAAGAGCAAATATACCCCAAAGAAGGGGCGACAAATGTATTAATTATATTATAGAAACCACAGTACATATTTTATGTAAATTTTTGTTTTGAATTTTCAAGTGCTTATCTATAATCCACCTAAAAAACAATCAGCTCTCACTTTCCTGTTATGTCAAGCCTGAATGAAAAAGAAATCAAGCTTAAAAGCGATCCTAGTTTGAAAACTAAAACAGTCGCCTTTCTTTTCCAAAGATGTTATTTTCAGCTGAGAAATAGTGAAAATCCTTGTGTCACAACTTGTGTGTTCTGTCAGCGACATTTTGTAGCTCTGATCTTCTACTTTTATATGAATATGAAATGAAAAAAGAAACGTTCAGTGACCTAGTAGTCGCTGCGTTTGGTCACAACTGCCCGTGGTCACAGACAGATGGGAGCTGAAGCTGTCTGGGAACTGTGTCCTTGTTACTGCAGTAGTGACTCCTACTGGTTGATAAAAGCACCTGTTCAGCAGGGAGGGGGATCTGCACAAGATAGTGTGAACCTCCGTACACGCAGTGGTAGAAAAAGTACTCAAATGTTTTACTTAAAGGAGGAGTTCACCCAAAAAATGACTTATTTTCTATCAATTACACACCCCATGAAGCCTTGATTTCATGGATTTATTTTTGTTTTTGTGGCATTCCTAAGACAATAATTTGATTATAATAAATTTGTCCCCATTGATTCCGGTAGGAGACACAAATGCATTTGTGTCTCCTACCGGAATCAATGGGGCTAAATTTATTATAATCAAATAATAAAGGAAGGAATGCGACAAAAACAAAAATAAATCCATGAATTCAAGGCTCCATGGGGTGAGTAATCAATAGAAAAAAAGTCATTTTGGGGGTGAACTACTCCTTTAAGTAAAAGTAACAATACTGCAATGTAGAAGTACTCTGTTACAAGTAAAAGTCCGGAATTCTAGATTTACTTGAGTAAAAGTACAAAAGTATTGGTATAAAAATGTACTTAAAGTACCAAAAGTAAAAGTACTAAAATGTTTGAAAATAGCAGATCTACAAGCTTACAGCGCGTCGCGATGTATGTTTTATAATGTAATAATTTAGACCTGCAAAGTACTAAAGTTTTAAAATAATTGTAGTGGAGTAAAAGTAAAACATTTGCCTCTGAGATGTAGAGGAGTAGAAGTAAAAGTACAGAAAATTTGAAATACTCCAGTACAGTACTTGAGTAAATGTACTTAGTTACTTTACACCACTGCCTGTGACACTACGCTGTCGGTGGATCTGTGGGGGTTGGCAGCAACAACACGCAGTGCTATGGGGGGAACTCACAATGACAAAGTTGTGTGGAGAAAATGAAAAACAGCAAACAGTTCTTCAAGAACACTAGGACAAATGACTGATGGATGATTCACAAGAAAACACAAGCAAAATGCTCCAGTCTAGGAGAGAGAGAGAGAGATCCAAGGATCGCTACGTTTTAGAGATGCTCTTAGCAAACTGCTCCAAATCCCAGGGAGTGCCGCCTGAGCAGCGGCCCGTCCAGAAGTTCAACTTGGATGGCTGCTGGTCGCTACAGACAGATAATCCTCCCATTGTTCCCACGGACAGTACACCGAGCACCGCACTGCAGCAGCACACTGCCTAGGTCTGCTACACAGTCAAATCCAGAGTGTTCATTTAACTCTGAAAATGGCCCTTTATACTCTCTCTGAGTTAAATGACCATTATGGATTTTACTGTGTCGATGCCCTCTCTTCAGCTTAGCTCTGTGCCCTGCTATCCTTCTCTTCCCACCCTCCAGCTCTCCTCTCTCTCTCTCTCTCTCTCTGCATCTCTCTCCAACTTCATCACACGTTCCTCTCTATTTATTTATTTGTTTCAATGATCCCGAGGCACAAATTGACTCACGGCATTGATTTTGTATAGCGCTCGCCTCCCTTCATCTCTCTCTCTGTCTCTCTCTCTCTTGTCCTCCAGCCCCTCCATCTCTCACTCAAAAGACTTTTAATTGACCCAGTGGTCTCCTCTGTGGCTCACCATGTGTCTGGAGGAAGTGAGAGGGGGAGAGGGAAGTAGTGATAGAGAGGAAAACAGACAGACAGGAAGGCCTGCAAAGGAAGGATAGAGGCACAGAGAAAGAATGTGTGAGAGACACACAGCGAGAGAGAGAGATAGAAAGAGAAGACAAAGGAAATGGGTCACTCTTACTATCCAAGCGGGGAGTTGTGTAATCCGTGCGATAAGCAAGGCGGCTTTGATTAAGCGAGGAAGGAGGACAAACTCGGCCTCCTTTTCGCCACGGGACAGGGGCGAGGAGGATGGATGCCTTCCCCTGCTGCACCCCACTCCCCCCCCCCCACTCCCTTCACAGCAAATAGGAGCGAGAGAGACAGAGAAAAGAGGAGATGGGGGACAATGAGAAGTATGGTGAGAAGGAAAACACAACTGGACAAGAGAGGCTGGGAGGAATACTTGTGGTGGTGTGTGTGCGGCTGTGTGTGTGTGTGTGTGTGTGTGTGTGTGTGTGTGTGTGTGTGTGTGTGTGTGTGTGTGTGTGTGTGTGTGTGTGTGTGTGTGTGTGTGTGTGTGTGTGTGTGTGTGTGTGTGTGTGTGTGTGTGTGTGTGTGTGTGTGCGCACACAGAGAGGGAAGCAGCATGCACTCGGCTTCTATTTGTCATCTGGCCCGTGGTCGCCGGTGACACCTTGTTCATTTGCGAAAGCGGCTGTTTGAGATTCAAGGATCGATCGAGCAAACAGAAGCAGGGTCGGATGGTAGAGAGAGACGGGGAGAGGGAGAGAGACAGAGAGAGAGGGGAGGAGAAACACCAAGAGAGAGAGAGAGAGAGATGAAGGTGACAGTAAGCTGCTGTATACTTTTTCTCCACCTGTATCCTCTCCGTTAAGCTTCTGATACTGTGTTGCGTTTGTGCAACGGGGCGCCCAGACGGCAGATGGCGGGGCAAAATTACATTAATTTGTGAGATTCCCACATGTATCGTACCAATACAGTTTTTAAATTCCATTAAATTCCGCTCACTTCTAAGGTCTTCTAAGGATACAGATCTTTGAAAGAATCCTCTATAGATATTTTCTCATTCTAACACTGACCCCTCAACACTCAGAGGAACATTTTCATACTTCATAGTACATTGAATTTCACCTTGGAAAGTTTGGTTTCTTGTGACGTTTATGAACGTGTTGCCCCTGGATAAGAGGGTCAGCTAAATGCCCCAGATTTGTCTATTCTATTCTATTCAGTGACAGGGTAAAAACTGACGGAGGCTAATAAATTGGATTATTTAACCACATGAATCCATAGCATCCATCCACTGGGCATGTCATAATAGCAACATCGAGCTGTTTGCCCATTCCCTATCTGTAAATGATTTTCAATCTAGAACTGATGACTTTAGTTAGACTCAACGCCTCAGACGACAGTTTGATCGGAATCTGGATTCCCTTATAGATCCAAATGTCTCCAGAGTCAATCTGAAACACGTCTGAGAAGCAAGTTATTGTGACAGACAGCCACATCAGCACTTGTCTACAGAATACTAAACTCTGAATAAGTCTGAGAATTTACACACACAATGCTACAAAATGATGAGTCAGTTACAGTATGCTGTCTCCTTCCGTGGTACATGAGACCTAGATTAGCTCTACTTAATTTGTAAACAACATATTGCTAAATAATATCACAGTCTTTAAAGTTTTATGATTGAATTATGAAGCCGCGCAGTAACTGAAGGCTCTTCACGGTGTTTTAGATCAATATTAAATTACACTTTTGAACTGCATTGGAGTCGCTGGCGAACCGTGAGGTAAGCAAACTTTAGTGCCGGATCGAGAAAAAACAACAAACAAACAAACAACAGATGGAACAGTCAACAGCATCTGTATGTGTTAGCTCATAGTTCACAGATTGTCTAAAATGTTCAAACATAAAAAAGAAACTAACCCCAGGACCACTTCACCCATGTTTTGAGACACAGACCGAGTAGACAAAAATGGTACCATATTATAATGAGCATTAGTGAAGAGCAATTATATGAGGATAGGTTGAAAATGTGTGAAATGGTCCTTTGGGTGACGGGGAAATGAGAGCGACAACTTCACTACAGTACAGCTACAGTAACAGTTTTTTGGGTGAAATATTAGTGCAATCATCCTCTTTTGACAACTGTTAATGCTGTAGTGTAGTGTACATCAATAGAATTAGAAACACCGCTAATTTTCCTGTGTGCTCCAGCTAGACGGGGTCAGCACAAGGTGGAACTTTCCGATTCTATTTCTGGTCCACTCTGTTCTCCCAACCCGATCGACTGCTTTGGGGGCGTCGGGGTGTCACGGTGGCTGACCGGCCCGTCGTGGCGATGTGACTGTGAGCTGTTGTTGGGGGGGACGGACCTTGCGTGGCTTCCGCACAGTGGCTGCAAGCTAGGGGCCATTTTTGTCAATACCACTCAACTTAGCATGTCACTTCTAATAAGGCTCTGGGTTTTTTCGAGGGCGCCACGGGCCCGTGCTCAAGACTTCACGGAAGGGTGCACATACAGTATACAGAAACTGGCGAGTGCTTTCACCCGCACAGGATAGCAAGCAGAACTGACTTGGCGGCTACAGTACGCATGCATAAATTCAGAGATATATGGAAAGTGAGGTGTAGCGATGCTCACAGCTGGCGAAAAAAGGTAGCAACATGTGTGCAAGCCAGCCAAACACACACTCAAGCACGCACGCAGCCACGCACACACACACACACACACACACACACACACACACACACACACACACACACACACACACACTCACACACACACACACACACACACACAATGTGTGCAGGGGTGGAGCTCAGAGCTATGCAGACAGAGCATCCAAGGATATTGGGCAAACTGCATTACAAAGTGGGGTTTACTGTGCGGGATATAAGGGTACATTAATTTGAGGTAGGCTGGGAAACTGTCACTTTTTAATGTATTCCCTACGTTCTCCACGTAGCAGTGCACTCACTGCTCGCTCTCTCTCTTTCTCTCTCTTTCTCTCTCTCTCTCTCTCTCTCTCTCTCTCTCTCTCTCTCTCTCTCTCTCTCTCTCTCTCTCTCTCTGTCTCGCTCTCTCTCTCTCCACACACACACACACACACACACACAAATCTTTTTCTATTCCAGTCTTTGACAGATATACTACACGATCGGGATACAGGCATGAAATAGGAGAGACAGCTGGAAAGCAAGTGTCTTTTTATGCGACACAGAATCAATGTGAACTGTGTTTATGGAATGAGAGAATGACTGCTTTAGTAACAACACTCCCCCCTCCCCCACCCCCCTCTTTCCCTGTGTTTTTGCAGTGCAGTTCAACTTGATTCCTGTGGGTCTCCGGATCGTGGCCATCCAGAGCACAAAGACGGGGCTCTACGTCGCTATGAACAGCGAGGGCTACCTCTACACTTCGGTAACCTAACAGTTCTGTTATTGTCAGTGGTGGAAAAAAGTACTCACATTCTTCACTTAAGTAAAAGTATCAACGCTGCAATGTAGAAACACTCTGTTATTACAAGTAAAAGTCCGGAATTCAAAATTTACTTGAGTAAATGTACAAAGGTATTGGCATCAAAATAATAATAATAATAATAATAATAAATTGTATTTGTAACGCACTTTATATTTGAAACAAATCTCAAAGTGCTACAGGTTAAAAAAGAAAGAAGAAAACAACAATAAAACAGTGAAATGAATAAACTTCAAATCAAGTCAGCAAAACACAGTAGAAGTTTAAAAAGATAAAAACAACTACATCTCTATCTAGGCAAATGCCTTGTTAAAAGGGAAGGTTTTTAGGCCCCTTTTAAAAGTGTCAATGGACTGTGGTGCTCTCAGATGGTCCGGGAGGGCATTCCACAGTCGAGGTGCTGCTGAGCAGAAGGCCCGATCCCCCATGGTGCGGAGATTTGTTGTGCGGGGCTCGAGTGCGTTTGAGTTTCTAGAGCGGAGTGAGCGGGTGGAGCGGGTGGAGTTCGGGGGTTTGATGACTTCCTTTAGGTAGGAGGGGGCATTGCTGTAGATGCACTGGTGGGTGAGGAGGGAGACCTTGTACTCGATCCTGACGGAGATGGGAAGCCAGTGTAGTGAATGGAGGATGGGTGTGATGTGTTCGTATTTCCGCACTCTCATCAGGATCCTAGCAGCACTGTTCTGGATGTACTGGAGCTTCTGGATACTCTTGCTAGGGATCCCGATGAGAAGTGCGTTACAGTAGTCAAGCCTTGAGGAGACAAAGGCGTGGACTAGTTTTTCGGCATCTGGCAGGGTGAGTGTGGGGCGGAGTCTGGCTATATTTCTGAGGTGGAAAAATGAGGTTTTCGCTCGGTTCTGTCTGTGAGGTAGGAGGTGAACCAGTTTAGTGCAGAGTCGGAAAGTCCTATGGTGGAGTGAAGACGGTTGAGGAGAATGTTGTGGTCGACTGTATCGAAGGCCGCCGAGAGGTCCAGGAGGATGAGGAGGGAGGGGGAGCCAGCATCAGCCGCCATCAAAAGGTCATTAGTGACCCTGACCAGCGCTGTTTCTGTGCTGTGGGCTGAGCGGAAACCTGATTGAAAAGTTTTGAAAAGTTTATTGTGTTGGAGATGT
>NC_137620.1:24267568-24270068 GCF_963280865.1 Gymnoscopelus braueri | reverse complement strand
ATATATATATATATATATATATATATATATATATATATATATATATATGCTGATGTATTTGTATTCAGTTGATGTGTCTTGGGTCTGTGTCCAGGCCCAAGATCTGCCACACACACACACACACACACACACACACACACACACACTGTAAGACAACACCCACGTACACTACACACCCACCGTAAACGCGCTGTCCCCATCTCCCCTCTTGCCTTTCCTCAACCAGAGAACACACTTGAACTCCCATACTATACTGTACAGACCTGCCGAGGAGTCCCTGCGAGAGCTGTCAGCACGGGAAAACACATCACAAGTATTTGGTCTCCAAGTGTTGATCCAGCCACCGCCGTCTGGCAGGCGGGAGGGAGGCAGCCAAAACATCCCACCTAAGACCTGATGTTTAAGATTCACTCGACTAGCACTTTTCCCTGCCGCGTTCTTAAAACTCAGACAAGGAGAGGCAGAGAGAGAGAGAGAGAGAAAGGGGGGGGGATAGGCAAAATTCATATACCACAAAGATGATTGATGTAACACAAATAACATAACAATATTTTGCTGGTTTGCACTCGGCATGCCAGAGTGGACATTGCGCATAAATGATTTTTCTTTCGGACACTTTTTCTACATTGATTTAGCCCACAAAAGGATATTTCATGTGCACGGTATTTCGTTCAAGGGAGGGTGGAATGTATATTGAGCGAAAACAAAACAAAGGAATGACGTGTAGGTCTACTGTAGGGGTGACTCCGGAGGTAGATTGGCTGCTTGGGAATCGGATGGTTCCTGGTTCAATGCCCCGGCTTCCCCTGGGTTAGTTTCAAAGTGTCCTTGAGCAAGACATTACACCCCTAACTGCTCCCGATGAGAAGGTTGGTGCCTCGCATGGCTGCCTCTGCCGTTTGTGTGTGAAAAGGGTGAATGTAATGCACATTGGGGGGAAAGAATACCTATATAAATGCAGTATTAAGTGTGCCTGCCATGCAATGGCAAAACACTTATTGTAATCTGCCATACTTAATAATATTTATTAAGTGTGCCTGTCATGCCAATGGCAAAACACTCATTGTAATCCGCCATACTTAATAATATTTATGCCTGCAAAATTTGGCCCTTAACTCCGCCCGCACTGTTGACACAGCCCCGGGACAAGTGTGCACTTATTTTTCTTGCCGTTACGCGTTACCACCGAGCGACGTTATGCGCAAGAAACGACGCCAAAAAAAAACCTTGACTTTCAAACTCTGGTTCGCAGCATGCTGCCATCTCTAAATTTGATTTGTGGACTCAGACCACCAATTTGCACAAGCTGTAATTGCTGAAGCCCCGCCCCCTCTGCCTTCCTATTGGCTGGGCTTTAAACAGCCATAACTCCAGTTCCCAGCATGCTACAGGTGTCAAACTTGGTAGGTGGTCCCACAGACCTCCAATTTCAATGTGTACAGATCACTGTCCATGAAATACATTCTGTGTATAATAATATACATCAGCTCAAACACAGGAGGAAGTAGTTGGAGTTCGAGGCTGTAGTAGTGTAAGTGGACAACTTTAAACTTCAGAGACATGTGCACACTCACATGACACTGACCCCCATGTATATTCATGGTGTTCATAATATCGTCCCTGTCGGGTGGAAACCTCTTATGTCAGGATTCAAATTAAAAAACATATGAATGAACAGATCTACAGATCTATTTCGAGCTTGTGGATCTGCTACGTTTTATGCTTTTGTGTGACGCTGTAGTGTGATCAAGTAGGGTGTTAATTTATGAAAAAAAACTAAAAAGTTAAAATATGGAGTCAAGAGGTTTCTGCCCAACAGAAACGATATAGTGTGTGCGCGTGTGCGTTTGTGTGTGCGTGCGTGCGTGTGACATGTCTCTGCCTTCAAGAAGCGGAGTTCCTCAGAGGGACACAGTGAGTGACGGGGACGGGCTAATAATAACAAAACAGGTCCCATCATTGTCACTCGACGAGAAGGAGGGCTAGAGACAGAGAACAGAGAGAGAGAGGGAGTGAGGGAGAGAGAGGGAGAAGAAAGAGAAAGAGAGGGAAGGCCTGACAGGCCCAGACGAGTAGTGAACATAACAGCCCCTCAGGGAGCAACAACTCTGCCGCGCTCATCTTCCTTTCTTTCGCTCAGTCGCTTCCTCTCTCTCTCTGTCTCTGCCATCTCCCTTCATCCCCTGCCTCTCAGCTCGTACAAGCCTGTCAGTCTACCCTCCGTTCCCCGTACGGCCATTTGTGCACACGCCTTTCTCGTGATTTGTCTTCCTCTCTTACACTCCCTCTCTTTCCTATACCCCTTTGGAAACGCTCAGAGAGTTGAGGAGGAAGCTACAATACCCTTGCCGTATACGACCAGTGCCCGCTGCTTGTAAAAAAAAACTCTCCTCTCGGAATGTTTAAATTTGACATTGTCATTGGAGCTGATCTTGAATATTGATTGTATCGTGTTTCTTCGCCGGGCCCCATGGCAGGGTTAGCATCGTGGCACTGTGGA
>NC_137620.1:24237568-24260068 GCF_963280865.1 Gymnoscopelus braueri | reverse complement strand
GCTCTCATTATGTAGTTTTCAGAGTAGTACTCACTGAAAACAGGTTCGATGCAGGGCACGCAACTTAGACGAGGTGCGACATCACACATCGAATGCCAATCAAAGCCTCAGTAAATTAACTAGCAAGTATGCAGGGACCATTGTGTGACGTGTAAACAAGACAAGCGCTCCCCGCCGTAACCCGACACCAGCATGCAAGAAGAAGTGACTGGCTTGTTGTTTTTCGTCTTGGTGCATTCGGTCTGAATGCTCTTGGACTAGCCAAATTCTGGAGGATCAAACCACATGCATAATTCATGGTTGGGGAATACTAAACAAGGGCAAAGACAGAGCAAAGAAAAAGGTACTGTGAAGATCCTTTATAGGGGTGTTTGTGTGTGTGTGTGTGTGTGTGTGTGTGTGTGTGTGTGTGTGTGTGTGTGTGTGTGTGTGTGTGTGTGTGTGTGTGTGTGTGTGTGTGTGTGTGTGGGAGGGGGGGGATCAACATGTACACAGTTTTGAACAGAGATGATTTTTCTGAGGATTTGTTTAAACCACAACCTGGGACATGTGGACAGGTGACTTTTCATGGTTGCAGTGCCTTACTATAGGCGTCAATGGAGTGAACTCGGCTCCAATTGCATTTTGTTGTCTGTCTTAAATCTGAGCACTTGAACATCTGCTATTTTTGAGAATATTAGAAAAATATTGAAAATGTTTCGATATTTTTTTTACATACAGTAAGTCTTCTCTTCCCGGGGTCCCCCTGGCACAAAACCTTTTCAGATGGGGGGTCTGCAGCCAAATACATATGGGGGGTCCTTGACACTAAACTGTAATTTACTGCATTGGTTCTCAAAGTGGGGTCCGGGGTCCTTGGGGGGGTACCAGGGGGTCCCCAGCTAAATTAGTTAATATAGCGTCACAATCATTTGAACTGCTTTAACCATTATTTTATATTTTGGCTATTTTTGTAAAATCCCTGGCACAAAATATATTTGAGATGTGATATATGTGAATATATTTGAGATGCCCGCAGCCAAATACATATCATTTTGGGGGTCCTTGACATGAAAAAGATTGAGAACCACTGCTGTACTGTACTGTACTGTACTTTACTGTACTGTACTGTACTGTACTGTACTGTACTGTACTGTACTGTACTGTACTGTACTGTACTGTACTGTACTGTACTGTACTGTACTGCGGGTCCACTCACACACACACACACACACACACACACACACACACACACACACACACACACACACACACGTGTGCCTTATCATCAGTGTGAAATACGTTCGTCCTCTAGGAGAGGGTCGATAAGACACAGACGCTTGAGGATTACCTGTGATGGTTGGCCAATCGCAGCTCGTATAAGCCGCTCTAACGTCGTCACGCTCGACCGCGTCCGCGCGTTAGCGTGTCCAATCAAAGCCTAATCCAGGGTCCCCTCTCCACCCCTCCCACCCCCCCCCCCCCCCACCCTAATACCTATTGACTTCTCACAGAGGTCTTACATGAAATCAATTGTCCAGCTGACTGCGCAGCACCGCGCAGGAGGCTCAATGGTTAAACTGCTATGGGCTGGTCCTGTGAGCTTAGATATCGTCTCTGTCGGGTGGAAACCTCATATATCCAATACTGTTACTTTTCGGGATTCAAATTCGAAAATATCGAAAGTAGCAGATGTGGAAGCGACACGAAGCGACACGTTTCGTGCCAATATTTTTTTCGTGCTACTTTTGTTGCTTTTGTGTGACGCTGTAGTGCGATGAAGTAGGGCGAAGAAAATGCACGAAAAGTTTAAATATGGAGATAAGAGGTTTCTGCCCGACTGCGACGATATACTAGGGTCTGAATGATGTCTTATAGGTGTCAAAGGGGAAATGAGATTATGGAAGTGTGTGTGTGTGTGTGTGTGTGTGTGTGTGTGTGTGTGTGTGTGTGTGTGTGTGTGTGTGTGTGCGTGTGCGCGCGTGTGTTCATGAGTGTTATCTTGTGTTCCGTGGGCAGGTGTGAGGAGTAACAGAACACATGTAACGGCATTACGTATTTAACCACCTGAACCCCAGCAGCATGTCTGTATTCTGTGGGGAACGCTCGCCAAAAATAGCAGATCTTAAGGCTGTTTTTGGTGATTTCTTTTTTTTGGGCGAAGACATTTGGTGTAGATGGAAAAAAGCAGTCCAAGTACAGTTGTAAGTTGTAACTCAGGTCCATTTTACTAAGAATAGAGGGTTTAACCACTTATATTATTTCACTTATAAAAAACTTTGGGTCATTGTATCGTCTACTCAGGCTTTTGTGAGCCCCCCAGACCGTTTTTAAGTTGCTTGATTCAGTATTTAGATATTTGATATTGCACGCCCCCTTCCTATACAAACCCATTATAACTTCAAACTCCATTTTTAACATGTTAGATTCATCAAAAACACCCGTCCTTGGTTCTGGTGACTCACCCTGCCCTCCTACACGGCCCCGCGAGGGGGCCGTGTTTTTTCGATAACTTTCTCCATTTATTTTAAATATTTTTTTGGGAAAATGAAAAAAAATTCAATACAATAAAAATAAAAATAAAAATGAATGAAAAAAGTAATCAAAAAAACACGGCCCCCTCGCGTATTAGTAGTGCAGGGTGAGTCACCAGAAACAAGGACGGGTGTTTTTGATGAATCTAACATGTTAAAAGTTTGAAGTTATAATGGGTTTGTATAGGAAGGGGGCGTGTCTGATAAAATGAATATCAAATATCTAAAAACTGAATCAAGCAACTTAAAAACGGTCTGGGGGGCTCACAAAAGCCTGAGTAGACGATAAAATGACCCAAAGTTTTTTTGAAAGTGAAATATCCCTTTAAACCGTCCCTCAGTGTATTTTCTGTTTTTGAAGAAAATAGCAGATCGACAAGCTCACAACATGTCGCAGTGCGACGCGTTGTGAGTTTGTCGATCTGCTATGTTCTGCAAAAGCTTTCCCCACAATACTGATGCTGGCGTTTAAGTGGTTAAGTGGTTAAAATACAAAGTAACTGCGTAACGGCATTGCATTAAAATTACAATTTAAATAGAGGATATTCAGTGTATGGTTCCTTTTTTCTTAAACTATAGTTTTTCCTTATTATTGATGGGATCGAAGGGGCCGTGCTCACTGCTGTGGGAGATTGCATTCATCATTTGTCAGTGTAATGTAGGCTGATACCCAGGAATGATTTGTGGTGGAAATATTCACTATCAGCCTGCATGTCAAAAGAGAAGAATGTATTGTAGGTTATTGTAGCAAGCTTTCCCTATAAGTAAATAAATGATGTCCACACAGTACACACGTGTCACATCTGCACTAAATATACTTGAATGTAAAATTTACATTTAAAAAAATACAATAATAATAAAAGTAAAGAAAAGGCTGCCCACTCGTAGCCACGATGCAGGATTTATTTAAATGAAAACCAATGTTTTGACCTGGAAAGGTCTTCTTTCTGGGAATGAAATGAAAGTAAAAACAAAACAAAACATTTTGTTACAGTAAATGTCAGATAGGCCTAGCTCACATTTATTTAAAACCAATCTGGGAACCCATTCGGTAAAAAAAAAAAAGAACCTTTTTGTGTAGAGACAGAGACTCGGTTTGGCTCCTCCCCTTTCTTAGTCCACTTCCTCCCGGGTGCTTCTGTGTTTATTCCTACTAACAACAACACTACATGTTTAGGACAGTGGTGCTGCTGAGAGATTAATTTAAAACAAAATCTTCAAAAAGAAATCTGAAGTATTTAGATCATGTGCCTTGATTAATCTAACAATATAATGTTACTGATTACATTTTGGAGCATGCATTCAGTTATCTGTAGTGGAATACATATCAGGAAGTAATCGTTCCATCACTGACTTTGTAATCGTTCTTTGTGTCGGTAATCTGTAGTAGGATAAATATTAAAAAGTAATCCTTTCATCAGTGACTTTACAGTACGTGATAATGTGTCAGTAATCTGTAGTGGGATTACACAATGAAAGTAATCCTTTCATCAGTGACTTAATGTGTCAGTAATCTGTAGTGGGAATGGGATGCATAATTAAAGTAATCCTCCCATCACTTTCCAGCAAGGTTCGGAGACACTCAGGGTTCCTTGAGGGGGTTCTAAATGATCTGTAACTCTGACGGCGTACAAATGGAACCCGGGTCCATTTGGTTCCATTTGTACGCCCTCAGAGTTATGGGGGTCCTAGAAATTAAAAGGTTTGAGAACCACTGTTAATCTTTACTCTCTCTTCTGTCTGTTTCTCTGTTCTATTTTACCCCCATCTCTCTCTCTCTCTCTCTCTCTCTCTCTCTCTCTCTCTCTCTCTCTCTCTCTCTCTCTCTCTCTCTCTCTCTCTCTCCCTCCATCCTGCCTCTCCCTCCCTCCACCTCCTCACTCTCTCCCATCCTCCTCCTCCTCCCTCTGTGGGAGTGAGTGATGAGAGCTGAGACCGGCCCATCCGTCACTCCTGGTCAGTGTGTGTGTGTGTGTGTGTGTGTGTGTGTGTGTGTGTGTGTGTGTGTGTGTGTGTGTGTGTGTGTGTGTGTGTGTGTGTGTGTGTGTGTGTGTGTGTGTGTGTGTGTGTGTGTGTGTCAACTGGCACCGGGTGGCCTCCCACTGATGTACGAGGGATCAGTCATGTCTGTCTGTCACAACTATAGACACGCATGAGTGACTGCACACTCACACACAAACACACACGCACGCACACACACACACACACACGCACGCAGGCACGCACTCACACACACAAACACACAGGCTCCTGTCTCCTCTAAATATCTTCTCATTTGGTGTTGTTGTAGTGCACTGTCACAACCTGACGGGTACTTTGTCTAAAAAAGCCTCATTTATACTTACAGCACGCTGGTGTTCTGCACCGCGAACATAGCAGATCTACAAGCTCACGACACGTTGCAGCGTGCAACGGGTTGTGAGCTTGTAGATCTGCTTTGTTCGGTTGCAGTGCGAGGCCGTACACATCAGGCTTTAAACATTCAAGCATAGGCGGGCGTCATTGAACCTGACTCGATTTGACATGCAACGTGCATCTGTGTGTCTGCCTGCATCTCTCTGTTCTGATCATCTCCACATTTCTTCTTGTCCTTCCTTACATTTCTTACGCTCTCGTTTTCCACAGCTCACCCTTTCATTTTTCTATTCCCCCCCCCCCCCTCTCTATCTCTCTCTCTCCCCTCTCTTCCCCTCTGTGTCTCTCATCCCTCTTCTCTTCATAAGTTATGTAATGCAGCATGACAGGACATTTCAGCCAAATCTGCCTGAAATGCAGAAGATGGATTTTGGGTACAAAACAGGAGGGGTGGGGGGGGGGGGGGGGGGGGGTGTAAAGAATAAAATCCCTGCATGGATTTATGCCTTTTTTCTCTTTCTTTTTTTCTTATCCCTCTAAAAGAAGGCCTTTTGGGAGAGCAGAGTATTATATGAGCCACTCTACAGTTCCAGTTAAGAGTGACATGAGTGTTGTTGCCCCTGCATATGTGTTTTGAGCAGCCCCTGCTGGCCACAGGCAGATTTGCATCTCAACGTTTAGGATCGTTGCCATGGATGGAAAGAGCAGTGGTTCTCAAAGTGAGATCCGGGGACCTCGGGGGTCCTTGGAGCAAAAATGTGTTAATACAGCATCCCAACAATTGTATCCATTTATATGTTGGCTATTCAAAAATAGCTAGGAAGATTTTTGAACTAATCTTCTCTTCTGGGGGTCCCTGGCACAAAACCTCTTCAGTTGGAGGTCCGCAGCAAATACATATCAAATAGGGGGTCCTTGGCATGAAAAAGTTTGAGAAGCACTGGGAAAGAGATACCAAAATTGTCCTACTCAAGTACTGTTACTCTTACTTACTATTTAAATGTCTTGAAATCTTGAAAGAACTACTGGTTTAGAAGGCATTTGTAGAATCGGCCTCAGGTCTTAATGGGTTAAGTGGGTAAGAGAATGACCCCCCAAAGGCCACTGCAGCATCCTGACTATAACCATTTCAATATGAATACATCCAACCAGCCAGTCCCTCTCCAGTTCAATATGAATACATCCAACCAGCCAGTCCCTCTCCAGTTCAAATATGAATACATCCAACCAGCCAGTCCCTCTCCAGTTCAATATGAAAACATCCAACCAGCCAGTCCCTCTCCAGTTCAATATGAAAACATCCAACCAGCCAGTTCAGAGCTGCTCTCCAAAGTGCTGAGCATCTTCTCTTTATGACAAATCTGTCTCATAGAAAATGGGTTCAAAACTGAAATAGAATCTCCTCCCGATTGTGTCACAACAGCATAACTGTAGGCTACTCTGTAATTTGTGACTTCCCAAAAGTAGTTCAGTATAATACTGATCTACTTTAGTTGAATGTACACTTTCTGATTTTAGAATGTTCTAAAAAAAAAATCACACCCTGTGTGAAGTGGGCGGTGTATTCCTAGCTAACTACAATGATGTATGTACCAATGATGTATGTATCACTGTATCATATGTATCACTAGCCAATCACAACATGTGTCTTGCTAGCTAATCACAATACTGAATGGAGTCGATCAATCATATACAAAGTAAAAATAAATACATTTATTGAAACACTCTTTATGATGGACAAAACCATAACTTGAAAAAAACCAATTTATGGTTTTTTTCAAGTTATGGTTGCTTATATAGGGCTATGCACATGTGTCATGTGACACTGGCCAATCACAGTCCTGAATAGATTGTGATTGGCCAATCACAGCGCAGGATAATTCTACAAATTTCCTGGGCCCGGATCACAGCGCAGGAAATGTACATTTTTCCAAATCTCACTTATAGGGGCGGTTTCACCGCCCAAAAAATCACACCCAGTGTGAAGTAGGCGGTGTGGTCACAGTGGTCATCACAGTGATGGAAGTTCACTTAAAGAAAAGTAATATTGTGGACCAACCATTGTACACCCCTAACTTAAAAAAAAACATAAATGTGTTTTTTTTTAAGTGCATAGTCCTATTTATAGGGCTATGCACATGTGTCATGTGTCACTAGCCAATCACAGTCCTGAATAGACTGTGATTGGCCAATCACGGTGCAGGGTTAGGGGGGTACACTGGTGGCCAATCACAGCGCAGGGTTGGGGGGGTGCAATGGGTGAGGGGCGGGGGGTACAATGGTGGCCAATCACACATGTCGATGTCCAAACCTCACATATAGGGGCGGTTTCACCGCCCAAAAAGAAAAGAAAATGGAGTGTCCTTCCACAGGTTTCACCAGGCAGGTCATGTCATTTGTTAATGAGGTAATCAAACGTGCACTGCACTGGCTATGACGACATTAGAGACTATGGATGATGATGGAGCTGTTGTTCCCCAAATGGAAGGAACGTTTTAAGCCTAGCCTGCTCTTAAACTAACAGTGTCTGCCTCCTGGACCAAACCTCGAAGATGGTTTCAACAGGAGAGCATCCTGATAGTTGAAAGTTCTCTCTAGGTTGAGATTCTAGGAGCCACAAAGTAAGCCTTCATAGCCTACTGGGAATGCAGGGACGCAGACGTGTGCACTCACACTCACACACGCACACACACGCAATCTTTAAATACACACTCCAAGGATTATGAGAAAATAGTCGTCAAGAAAACTATCAACAAGTATAGTAAAAAGACAAATATAGATGTAATCTGAACATTGTTGGCTCAGTTTTAAAAATGCCCAAAATAGAGTCAAGATATGCTTAAGAATACCAATTTTAATACATTCCTCGAGTCCAAATTGTATGGAATATGTGTTTGTTTGTATGTTGTATACTAGATATTTCCCTTTTTGGGTGTAACATAGGGTTAAAATTAACCCTATGGGACATTATTTCAGTCTGGTACATGGCAGAATTTTAAATACACACGTCAAGGATTAAGAGAATGCAGTTGGTAAGAACTATTAAGTAAAAACAGAAATATATGATATGAACATTTTCAGCTCAGTTTTTTTTGTGCTGTTTTTGTCCTGTAGAGTCAAGATGTGCTTGAATCTTAATAATAACCACTTTATTCCTTGGGTCCAAATTGTTTTTCTTTCTTTTTTACAATTTTTAAAAAATCATTTTTTGCTTCGCTTGGCCGCGGCCCCAGACTGCCCGGCCCTTCTGGCATCTGCCAGAAGTGCCAGACCGTCCAATCCGGGCCTGGCATATAGCAAAAGATAGCACGCATTTCTCACCTTCTTTCCTCAAAACTGCAGCAGGAGCACTGATGGTGGTTTATTTGGTACTGACAAGTTTTACTTGCATTAACTGTTCAACAATATGTTGTTGTTTTTTTGCCAACACTTTTTTCCGCCTCTCCAAACTGCCGCTCTAGCCTCTAGGCGGTCGCCTAGGTCCCTGCTGATGACTTAACTCATTCAGTGCCACTGGACGTCTAAAACGTCCGTTGTGATATAAGCCCTGTGCCACTGGTAGGGATGCCACAATCTGACCTTGAGCCAATTCGAAATTCGGACAGCCCTGGCGAATATTTTTCGATTATTCGCGCCTCCGACCAAGTGGAGCTTACTATGTAACCGTGCTCGGTTTGTGTGTGTGTCTGTGTGTCTGTGTTCATGCTCTCATTGGCTCGCGCCCCCATGTGACTCACATGCGTGCACTGCCTGTAAGCAGACGCCAGAGTGCGCCAGAGTGCAGGAATTTAGACAATGCTCTGATTACAATGCACAACAGCCTGCAAAACACACACACACACACACACACACACACACACACACACACACACACACACACACACACACACACACACACACACACACACACACACACACACACCATATATGGGTAGTGGTGGAAAAAGTACTCAAATGTTTTACTTAAGTAAACGTACCAATACTGAAATGTAGAAATACTCTGTTACAAAAAGTCCGGAATTAAAAATGTACTTCGCCAGTTTAGGTAAAGGGATACATTCAAGGAGAGTCACAGACACGAGAGGTTTTGCAGTGCAAACATTTACTGGAGGAAATGACGGTACAATAATCACGGGCACCTGGATCTCCAGGTACCTAAGTAACCATGACACCATGTTACCATGACAACCACACACCCATTCCTGGCGCCACCCTTTTTTCTTCAAGATATCCCACCCTTTTTCCAAGACAACCCATTAATCTTACAACACATTGTGCATCCCACAATCCCCCCCCCAAAAAATGTCCTTTTGAACATAGTCCAATCACATAATATCATGATTTTATCACATTTATCACATTTCACAACTGCAGCCTATCTGGTGCCCGCCGCTCGCGCCCCGATCGGCGAGGCATTATACACGGGTCACGGGTCGGTCCAGGAGGACTGACCCCTTTCTCAGAATCCAACCTGGGTGCCTCGGGAGGCGACACAGTCTCGTCTGACTGGTCCATGTCCCCGCCAAGCGGAACCGGTGTCGACAGGGGCTCAGACATGTCTGCTGACATGCCACCATGGGGACAACGGGGTGACATAGGAGGCTCTGCTATAGCTGGTGGTGTATCGGGGCCACGTAGAGAAGACTCATCTGGATCCTCATCGGACGACAGACCAGTGTCCACTGGACCCGTGACTGCAGAAGGGCCTATCACCTTGTAGCAATCACTCAATCTGACTCTGTAGGAGGTACGGCGCAGCTGATTACCCGTAAACTTCTGAATGTTGCACCATGCTCCATCAACGCTGACGACCAGGTATCTGTCACGGGCTCTTGACTTGTTCCGATCCCCGTATAGGTACACAAGATCTCCCGGCTGGAGAGACACTGGCACAGCTGCACGGCCGGATGGTGTTTTCGACCTCATGCTGTATGGATGGTTGGCAACACGCTGCGACTGCTGTTCTCTGATGAGAGCCTGGTCATCGACAGGTAACTGCTTATGGGAGAATTGATCCCGCTGAAACAACATCTCACGGGCAGCCAGCCCACGTGACCTAACACGGCTGTTCAAGCGGGCTGTGGAGACAGAGAGCAGCAGAGGGGTAACAACTTTGCAATTTGGCTCCATACGCAAGATCTCACCTTGCAGTTCTTGAATAGCTTTCTCAGCCACCGGATTCTTGTTGACGTTCTTGACCTTGCCCACTTCCACGACAATCCTGTGTCTAGCGAGAACCTCATCTCCTTCCAACGAAGCAAATCCAGGAGCTGGGTCAGTTCTAATTACTGCAAAGGGCCCATCAAGTGGACATATGCCTACACATAGGCGAAGTAACGCGTCTCTGAGTGTCTCTGCGCGTTCGTTCTCAATGATGGACGTCAACGTGAATGATGTCACACACTCTCGAACAACAAGAATGAACTGGCGTTCACGCCTAAACACATCGGCTGCAAAGGCGGCCCCAACGACCTCGGGTGGGTCACTCGTAGACTGGTCAAGCATGAATACAGGGGCTTTTTTCAGGGACGCACATTGATGACACCCGTCAGCGACCATGTCCAAAGCATAGAAGTAACGCTGCACAACTGTCTTCAACTGGTGGGTGGTTGGATGGTCCAGCTTAATATGGAGAGAAGTGAGTAGGCCATCCAGAGCAGCCCTGGGCACTACAATGCACTCAGTTGATGCCGCAAGAGGAGTGTGGCGACGGACAACCAAGAGACCATCCCTGGACAACGTGGCTGCATTCAAGTAACGCTTCACATCACGCACATTTGTCAGTTTCTTCGATGGTCGTGTACCCTGACGGAGATGAGCACCTGTACGTCGGAGGTCCGAGCACTCCGACTGTATAGCCAACCAAGCTGACCTAGAAGTGAACGGCATTTTCTGAGCTCCCCTCATAATGTCCCCGGTGCTCACCTGGCGCACAACAGACTCAGCCGCCACCTGAACGAATGTACATATCTGGCAAGTTGGATTGTCACACTCTAGTGCATTGCGGCTAGCAAAATCAGACGGTAAGATAGATGCCCCCGCCACATGCCGGACAAGCACCTGGTACCGGCTAGCTGTTGACAGGAATGAAGTAACACGAGGGCTTGCAGAGAACTCCCCCTTACACAGTTTCTCAAAGGCCTGGACACATGGCTTGCTGTCTGTCAGAACACATGTCCTCTGAGACGACTGAATAATATAGGGGGCAAAGTGCTTCACTGCTGCTGCTATGGACAAGGCCTCAACCTCACAGGGCAGCCAGGTGGACTGATTTTTGCGTAATTTAGCACTAAAGTACCCTGCAACTTTCACAGTGTCCTTACAGGTGATGTACAGCGTGGCTGCCAACCCCGGATCCCTGACAGCACCATCAGTAACAATCCATAGCTGGTCAGCAGGTCGTGGCAATGTAATGGCGTGGGCCGAGGACAAGGCCTTCTGGGAGTTACTGAAAGCACACAGCAGCTCGTCTGACCACTGGATCACGTCCTTTGAGTCTCTCCCAGCAATCACGTCATCAAGTGGAGCAAGTGTGGTAGCACAGTTTTTGAGTACACGAGCCAGCACCTTGTACGCTCCAATGAATGACCGCATCTCAGTCACAGTCTTTGGGGGAGGGCACGCAGCCAGGGCGGATACACGGTGAGGGGTGGCTCGGATAGTGCCTTGACGCCACACCCAGCCTAGAATAGATGTCTGTATGGGCGCTACTGTGGTCTTGGTGGCGGCAAGTTTCAATCCACAATGCTGCAACGCTGACAATACCCTCCTCCAGATGGCCAACAGGTCGTCAAGAGTATCTGCGCCACAGTACATGTCGTCTGCCACTTTGGCTATGTGGCCTTGCTCAAGAAGCTCCCCGAACACCCTGCACGTCAACTCCTCCAACGCCGTCTCAGACCCTGGCATGCCCATGGCGCTACGCACGTACACGCGAACGCCCTTGAACGGTGTAACAACTCCACAATATTTCCATGAGTCCCTGGATAAGGGGATTTGATAAAAGGCTTTGGTGAGGTCAGTAGCAATAATGTACTTCCACTGAGCTATCAAACGTAAGGTGGAGTCAACATCAGGCATAAGTGACGGTTGAGGTTTACTGTACCGGCCAACGTCTGCGAATGCTGTGACGAGGCGAGATCCGCCCCCCGACTTCTTCACAAGAAATGATGGATTGACGTACTCAACTGCAGCGCCAACATCCTCAGGCTTTCTGAAGACACCCATCTGCTCCAAAGTGTCAAACTGAGCCTGAAGCTCCTGCAACTGACCCCTGGAATACTGCGGGACCCTGCCCTTACGCTGTGGGGGTTGAACAGGCCCCATATTCACTTTGGCCTGGAAGGGTCCCACAGCACCATTGTATCCTTTGAATTGTGGGTCAAACACAGTGTCAAACTCTCTGTGCAACACACGGAACTTGTCTCTGATGACCGGGGGCATAATGTTGTCTGGATCCAAAGCTACAAGGTCAGAAAAGGGGGCAGATTTGGGCACAAGGCCAGACTTCGGAGATTCAACTACTACTGGAACATTTTCACATGATGGGGCAAACGTAGCTCTAACACGGCATACATGGTCATGTCTCTGGATCAACTGCGGTTCCCTGGTGAAGTTAGGGACTCGGATCTTCCCTGCCACGCCGTGCAGTAACACTGGAGCAAGCCATTGGTGTGCGTGTCTTTGATCAACATGCGGCTCAACAGCCAACTCGCCATCCACGTCACAGAGGTCGGCTGGCAGATCAAGCTCGATGTACTTCCCAGGCCACACTGTAGACTTGTCAGGTGCACTGAGTACATGTGCACGCCGCACCACATGTCTATCGCTTTTGTGCTGAGTTCCATAATAATAGGTGTTTTCACCCACACACACCTGATGTTTGGCTGGCCTGATCGACACGTCGTTCTTCACCATGAACGGGATCCCAGCCAAGATGTCTGAATCAAGGTTCGCCACGACAAGGCCTTCAAAGTAGAGATTGTGCCCGGCCCTTTGAAAGCATGTTCTTATCTCTCCCAATACCTTCAACGGGGACGAGCCGTCTGCCTGATGGGCCAATTGTGTGGTCTTTGTGACGGTGACGCCCAGTCTTGTGGCACATGATGCCTTCATCATATTTCCTGTTGCGCCACTGTCAATAGTGAGTCTTACAGCTCGATGTCCATGAAAGGTGTCAAGATACGGTGATGACTTGATGACCACCCGCTGAACAACGCTGGCTGCAGTCATCTCTCCACCAGCGAAGTTGTCTGATTCGTCCTCAGACTCACTCTGCTCCCCTGTAACCTGCCGTGTCCTTGCCATGAACCTTTTGTCCTCAGGGGGCAGAAATGAGCATTTGCTCAAGAAATGTTCATCAGGCCTTCTGGCCTCCTTACACAGAGGGCACACGCTCCTCCTCGGAACATGATTCATCTGTTTTGGCTTGGAAAATCTAGAGCTAGAAAATCTAGAATTAGACCTGGAGAATCCGGAAACAGCTGTGCGCATAGCCCTTGCCTCCTCTGAAGCCTGTAGTTCATTTAATAGGGAATCAAGGGCTTGCGAAATCTCTGGCTTAATGGATGCGAGCGTCCGTGAACGTAGCTCTGTGCCATACCGCTGCTTCACAAGTCTGGGTAGGTCATCATGCAGGAGGCGGAGCCATGTAAGCACAATAAAGTTCTCAAGTGATGGTGACAGCTCCTCATCTTCTGTCACAACTTCTCCCATGTGACTAATCCCAGAGTCTTTGTGCAACATACTGTCCTCCACAAACGCCATTAAGCGCTGGAATAAGTCTTCTGGTCTTTCATTAGGTTCCAATTTAATAGCAGCAAAGTCAATGAAATGTGCTCCTGTGCACTGAAATCCATAATGCTGACGGATAGCCTGCCATATACTGTCAATGGATGTAGAATTTTTCACTATGCTTTGACGTGAAATCACAGGACAATAATTGGCTATTTGTCCAAGCATTAATTCCAACATGCTTACTTTTTGTTCCTTTGTCCGCCGCTGCGCGAGGGGGAGGTCCTCCCCGTCGTCATGGAAACCTCTGTGAGGAGACGCTCTTGTCTTTTTCTCCCACGCTGCGCTGTCAACAAGGAACCGGGCGAATTCAGTGTCGAGTAACAGTGTGTAACGGAGATTCTGTCGCCAGTTCTCAAACGAGTTCACATTTTCTATCTTGGTTAAGCACCATTGTTTCGGAGCTCTTAGTGACGTTGCCATATTGCGAGCTGCACGCTCGTAATCCTCTCGCGTTCTGACGGTAGAATAAATCCACAGTGCGACCGTCTCTTCACAAGACTTTTGATATGAAATCCTTTTTCGGCATGAGACGTAAGTCCAATCGCCGCTGCCACCACGCCAGTTTAGGTAAAGGGATACATTCAAGGAGAGTCACAGACACGAGAGGTTTTGCAGTGCAAACATTTACTGGAGGAAATGACGGTACAATAATCACGGGCACCTGGATCTCCAGGTACCTAAGTAACCATGACACCATGTTACCATGACAACCACACACCCATTCCTGGCGCTTGAGTAAAAGTGCAAAAGTATTGGTATCAAAATATACTCATTATGCAGAATGTCCCATCTCACAAGTTTTTAAATGTATAAAATGTATTTAAAAAATCACACCCTGTGTGAAGTGGGCGGTGTCTTGCTAGCTAATCACAATACTGAATGGAGTCAACCAATCATGTACAAAAAATAAATACATTTATTGAAACACTCTTTATGATGGAAGAAACCATAACTTAAAAAAAAAAAAATCACACCCTGTGTGAAGTGGGCGGTGTCTTGCTAGCTAATCACAATACTGAATGGAGTCAACCAATCATGTACAAAAAATAAATACATTTATTGAAACACTCTTTATGATGGAAGAAACCATAACTTAAAAAAAACAAATTTATGTTTTTTTTTAAGTTATGGTTTCTTATATAGGGCTATGCACATGTGTCATGTGACACTGGCCAATCACAGTCCTGAATAGACTGTGATTGGCCAATCACGGTGCAGGGTTTGTTGTACAAATATCCAAACCCAGGGTCCCCACGGTCATGAAATTCCTGGAAATATTTTGAAATTGAAAAAAAAATAATCCAGTACTGGAAAAGTTTGGGAATTTATCAAAGGTCCTGGAATTTATCAAGGGTCCTGGAAAAATATTTGGCTATGCATTGTTTTTGGCTATTGATTTTGTTAATACAAAACATTTTCATAAACATGTATAACATTACACGAAATATGTAACATAAGTAGTTTTTCGCCGAACGGGCTGTGTGATGGCATATATTATTTAAATAAAATAAGTCATACGGATGCCATAATGAGTCTTCCAGTGAGCTATGCCCTAATTTTGAATGAAATTGTACTATTCTATATTCTATGCTTTATTTTTGCTACACTGCCTATCTTTGGGCATTCTACATAGGAGTAAGAGACACATTATTGCGCTGAATGATTGTTATATAGGCCTGGAAATTGGGCTAAATATTCTGGAAAAGTTTTGGAAAAGTTTTGGAAATTCATTGCTAAAAATGTGTGGGGACCCTGCAAACCTCACTTGTACATTTTTGGCCAATCACAGCGCAGGATTTGTTTTACAAATATCCAAACCTCACTTATAGGGGCGGTTTCACCGCCCAAAAATGTATGGTTTTTTTTAAGTTATGGTTTCTTATATAGGGCTATGCACATCTGTCATGTGACACTGGCCAATCACAGTCCTGAATAGACTGTGATTGGCCAATCACGGTGCAGGGTTAGGCGGGGTACATTTTTGGCCAATCACAGCACAGGATTTGTTGTACAAATATCCAAACCTCACTTATAGGGGCGGTTTCACCGCCCAAAAAGGACAATTATGTGGAAACAGCTATACAAAGTAACAAGAGTATAGGGGCGGCAGTGGCTAAGGATGTAGCTTGGTAATATCAGAAGGTCCTCGGTTCGATCCCCAGCTCCCCATGGGTTAGTGTCAAAGTGTCCTTGAGCAAGACTGTGGACCCCTAACTGCTCCACAGCGAGCAGGTTGGTACCTTTCATCATTTCCTCCACCATCGATGTGTGAATGTGATGCACATTGTTAAGCGCGTTGTATGAAGGTGCTATGTAAATGCACCATTTAAAATGTTCACCCTTTACTTTACTTCCCCTGGATTATTGCTACTTCTTCAAGTGCATTCATTGATGTATAATTGTGCTGAGATGACAGGCTGTTAAAGGTTCTCTTTTGGTGTGTCTTTAGTTTGATGTGTGACGGCTCTTTTCAAGGTGGACTATACTTACGAACTAATCCTTCTCTTTGACCCGGAGGTGGTGAAGAGAAATTGTCGATGCATCTACTAATCTCTGGTGCAAAATCACTCTGGCAAGCATGAAAATCAGGACAGAGCCCTGCAGTGTGTAGAACAGATCAGTGTGGGCAGGTGTGCTGGGCTGGCTCAGTTGTGCTCATTTTGTGTTTTATTCAAGGAGGATTTGTTTTCCAGTTCAGAGTTAAAACTACAGCAGATTAAATAAATACAGGCCACATAAGTGTACACGTCTAAGTCTGAAGCGCTGTAGCCCTAGCCTGGTAAACCCTCCCTCCGGAAATCTCAATTCCATTTCATTTCAGGAGTGAGTCTGGCATGATCCGCCTTTCTGCAATATTGGCTCTGTATGCCAAACGGCCGGGCCTATCAGCGTCGTCGCTCATTGTTCTGTGATTGACAGCTTACGTTGGCCAATCAGGTGGCGAGTTCGAGTGAGCCCAAAACACGAACGGCAGCCATCTTTTTCTTGTGCGGCCAATTCTCCGCTATTTTTTTACTTCAAAAAGCTCTCTAACTTCTATTTTGAGGCACGGAATTTACTTATAAGATATCGTTTGGATAGAATTTTGTTGTTTAACTTCATATATGTGGTCAATTAATCATGACAAAGCCTATTTAAAAATAAAAATTTAGAGAACCGGTAGGGGCGGGCAGTGACATCATTTTATCCGAATAAGGCAACCCATTTTGGGTATGGCTGTCTCAAAAGTCCCGTCGCGTCACATTAAGACTGGTGAACTGCTGATTGGCTGAAGGGGAAAAATTATCATTGGCTGAAGGGGTTGTCAGTCAACGGTATTACTCCCGCCCAACTCCAGCACAGCCAATATTGCAGACAGGCGGATCAGGCCAGACTCACTCCTGAAATGAAATGGAATTGAGATTTCCGGAGGGAGGGTTTACCAGGCTACTGTAGCCCACACATATGTTCACAATTATTGATATTTATTGATATCTGATGTGATATGAATTCTTTGACGTTTTGGGGGGAAAATTCTAAATTCTAATGCAGCAAATGCAATGATATTAAAAAGAAAATGTACGGTGTACTTTTTAATACTTAATTTTAAAAGCCAGTACTCTAGTAATTCAAGTATAACTTTGACTGAGCAACTTTCACTTGAAGTTGAGTAGTGACCAGGAGTATCTATACTTGGAGTCAAGTACTGAGGTAAGTAGGCTACTCTACTCCACCACTGGACACTTCTGAAGCGTATGCATGCTTTGATCCCCAGGGACCCCAGGAAGAGTACCTGCTGCAGCTGTAACACTACAGTAAGCTAATGGGGATCTAATAAATAAATAAAATATTCAATGACGGGACGTGTTAACCTCCTGGCCTTGAGATAAAGTCCATCTGGTTTTGAAAATGCTTCAGAGGAACAGCTTAAGACGGTGGTTCTCTCACACCTTTTAATTTCAAATACCCCCATAACTCTGACATCGTACAAATGGAAACAAATGGACCCATAAGGGTCCATTTGGCTCTATTTGTACACTCTCAGAGTTACAGACCTGTAAAGGGTCTATTTGGAACCCCCTCAAGGAACCCTGGGGGTCCCTGGACTCAACTTTTAGAACCCACTGGCCTAAGGCAAATCTAATATATGGTGACCATCAGACTTGTTTTGTGTTGAAGAAGGTCAGATATCGGACAAATCGCGCCGTCCCCTCCTGCATTGGTCCCTGCTGATGAATGGGTAACTGATTATATCGTGAGAATTATGCCTAATTCAATGTTAATTTCTAGGCGCTGACTCAACATCAATCAGCATTTGTTAACAGACTTTAATGAGCGGCGGTAACCTCTTGGGCGCCATAGCTGATGTGGCAGTGTGTGTGTGTGTGTGTGTGTGTGTGTGTGTGTGTGTGTGTGTGTGTGTGTGTGTGTGCGTGCGTGCGTGCGTGCGTGCGTGCGTGCGTGCGTGCGTGCGTGCGTGCGTGCGTGCGTGCGTGCGTGCGTGCGCGCGCGTGCGTGCGCGCGCGCGCGTGTGTGTACACACGTGTGCATCCATGCATGTAAAGTACTGATCTTTCTTGAGCAGTGTGTGTGTGTGTGTGTGTGTGTGTGTGTGTGTGTGTGTGTGTGTGTGTGTGTGTGTGTGTGTGTGTGTGTGTGTGTGTGTGTGTGTGTGTGTGTGTGTGTGTGTGAGATGGTGAAAACCGCATTCGTGCACCAATGTCTGTCCGGAGGAAAACAACACGTATGCTGATGGCACCATCAGAAACATAATTGTTGCTGTCAGGCAGAAACCTCATATCTCCATATTTCAACTTTTTAGGTTTTTATTCTCCATAAATGAATGCCCTACTTCATCACACAAGAGTGTCGCACAGAAATAGTGAAAATAGCAAATCTACAAGCTCCACAACGTGTCGCGATGCGAGACTTTGTGAGCTTTAAGATTGGCTATTTGAATTAAAAATAAAAAAAATAAAAATCACACCCAGTATGAAGTGGGCGGTGTGGTCACAGTGGTCATCACAGAAGAAGTGATGGAAGAAGTGATGGAAGAAGTGATGGAAGAAACCATAACTTTAAAAAAACTTTTTTTAAGTTATGGTCCTATTTATAGGGCTATGCACATGTGTCATGTTTCACTAGCCAATCACAGTCCTGAATAGACTGTGATTGGCCAATCACGGTGCAGGGTTAGGGGGGTACATTTGTGGCCAATCACAGCGCAGGATTTGGTGTGCAAATATCCAAACCTCACATATAGGGGCGGTTTCACCGCCCAAAAAAATAAGTACAACCGATTTTAATGCTATGCTAACTCATTTTGTTGGGAACTAATGGTGTATATAGATAGATAGATAGATAGATAGATAGATAGATAGATAGATAGATAGATAGATAGATAGATAGATAGATAGATAGATAGATAGATAGATACCTTTATTGATCCCGTGGGTGAATTTCAGTCGCCCAGAGGCAGCACAGCAGTTAAGAGTTACAAAGTTACAGTACAGAGTAAAGAAAGTACTGTCGTATACAGCAATACAAAGGCAAGAAAAACAATAAGAAGCATCGTCAATACAGAACAACAGTATACAATAGTATACACCTATGCAACTATCCTATTGATATATCTGCACAACAAACAAGCTAAGAAACAATTCATTGCAGTTGTGCTAAGCTGCGTGGTAATACATCAGTGGGACAGAATAGCTGGGATCTGCTTCGATGTAGCTCATTAATATGAACCCATTTTAAAGCATTGATATTCTTGTTTGATTCCCCCTGTTTGTTGCAGTAATTAGATACACAGTCTAAATGCCTATTCCTATTACCTTCATCTTTTTTACAGTACATTTCTAGAGCAGTTCCCTTTGTACAGTACTGCATGTGCAGATATGCTGGGTCAATAAAAGTGATTGTGAATGTTGATCCTGATTATCGATTGCGATCTAAGAGGAAACAGTAAAGCTCACAAACAGCTGCGTAGCCCTGCTGAGAGTGGTCAAAGTGCAACGTCAGCATCTGCCATTCCGAGGATATCTTTGATCCCCGATGGGTGATAAATGCTTATAGTACACAGTGAGCTTATACTGTAGATGGGCTATTTTAGCAACTTTTGTTTTACATTTTGGAAATTCTTGGAAGTTTGTTTGAAAAGTTTGGCAAATGTGGGAGAATTGGGGGATTTTTCAAGTCAAGTCTTTGGAAATATTGGCAAATTCTTTTACCTATAATAATGTCTAACATACATATCGTTGATGTGCCTCACAGAAACCTCGTATCTCCATACTTATTATGTTTTATTGTAAATTAATGTCCTACTTCATCATACAAGAGTGTCAGATCTACAAGCTCACAAGAGCTTGTAGATCGTTCACTATTTAAAAATGCTTTTTCTTAAATGATAAAAATACAGAAAATACATGGAATAAACATTGTATCTGATGGGCAGCCACGCCGACACACAAATCATATAGACACACCATGTTGTCTCTGTCGGGTGGAAACCTCATGGGACCAAAACTGTTCAAATTCAAATTAAAAAATTGGGGAAAAAAATCAGATCTGCAAGCTCAAAATGTGTCACTCCGTGCCGCTTTTTGAGCTTGCAGATCTGCTATTTTGGATACTTTTGAGTGACGCTGTAGTATGATCAAGTAGGGCATTCATTTACGAAAAGAACGCAAAAAGTTAAAATGGCGATAAGATGTTTCTGCCCGACAGCAACGATTTGTTTTACTCAGAGAGGACACAATGGCTTCTGTTTAAGTGGCTCAGAAGAAAAGTCCCCTTTACCACTGGGGACAGAGAGTGACTACTATACAACCCATCTTTGCATACAGCATGACAAAGCACTTCCTAGATTGCTTGTTTGCCAATTGAGATGTCTGGAGAACTTCAATCAGCTGTTGCCTTCTCTCTCTCTCGCTCTCTCGCTCTCTCGCTCTCTCTCTCTCTCTCTCTCTCTCTCTCTCTCTCTCTCTCTCTCTCTGTGTCTCTCACATCTTTAATTGCTTGTCTCTGTTGGCTTTTGATTCGTTAAAGTTCCTTGGAGACTCAGCCTGTTGAATCTGTTGTTAATGGCTCATGGCCACAGGTGGCTTCCTTCGCACACACACACACACACACACACACACACACACACACACACACACACACACAGACAGATCCCAGTGGTCTCTCAGGATGATAACCGCTCAGTAAATGAGAGGAGCAATTGGGGACCCATGCTTTGCTCAAGGTTGGCGTCCCCTGTGGTCCGACCATGATAGAGTCTCAACTCAATAGACACACACACACGTCTCTCTCACACACACACACACACACGTCTTACACACACACACACACACACACACACACACACACACACACACACACACACACACACACACACACACACACACACACACACACACACACACACACACACACACATATACTGTACACCCTCCCACCACCATCCACCCCTACCCATTATTCAAACAGAAGATTCAATTTAATCCACATAATTACACAATTAATGAACTTGAGCGGTGATAGGGGTGGGGTGGGCTCGGGGGCCGGGACGCAAGTGTGGTCTCTGTGTGGCGTTAGCTCCAGCAGGAGATAGAATCCCATACAATTATCCTGTATGCACTTGGCTGGTGATCAGATGGGACTTCTATAGCGCAGTGCAAACACATCTAATGCCTAATTTATGCTCCGTCGGATGACGCTGTTGCACGCAGAAAATAGCCAATTTACAAGGTCATACGCCGAAGTATAAATCAGTCTTAATGATAGCGATTGCGATTATGGCTTGTGGGGGACTATAGACTGTAGACCTCTGTGCTGTTAGAGCTAAGGTAATGGGCGGGCGAGGGAATGAATGGCTGCCTAAGTGAATGGATGTGTAATTAAAGCATAGGGCACCGAATGAATGTAATTAGCTTATGTATGTGGGGTGTAATGGCTATAGGCAGACGTTAGGAGGGCTGCAATCCTGTTGAGGGAGGGAGCGAGAGGAGAGAGGAGAGGAAAGGAAGGCAGGGGAAATGAGGAGAAGGATCTAAGGAAAGGATGCTGCAAAGAGGGGCAGAGAGAAAAAGAGAGTGAGACGGGGGGAGAGAGAGAGAGAGAGAGAGAGAGAGAGAGAGTAAAGTCCTTATTCAGGTCTTTTCTGCTCACCAGTCACATCAAGGCTCCAAATCAATCCTGCAAATTGGTTTGTTCCCCCGACAAGGTTACTAAAATGACGGAGGGATGGAGAGAGAGAGCAGAGAGATGAAGAGAGGGAGAAGGAGGAGGAGAAGGAGGGGATACGAGACGAGAGAGATAACAAGGGGGGTGCACAGCCAATGTTGACATATTGTCAGATGCACAGCAGCTCTATTTGTTTGAGCGTACGTGCGCGCGCGGGTGTTGTGTGTGTGTGTGTGTGTGTGTGTGTGTGTGTGTGTGTGTGTGTGTGTGTGTGTGTGTGTGTGTGTGTGTGTGTGTGTGTGTGTGTGTGTGTGTGTGTGTGTGTGAAGCAGGGTGAAGGCCAACAATGAGGCTGTTAAACTGTGAAGGGGTGAAGGATTCGGTTGATTGTAGTTGAAGTATCTGAATTATGGCATCCCAGCTCACACACTACTCAGTCCAGGTGGTAAATAGGTGTGTGTGCGTGCATGTGTATGTGCACGCTCGCGTGCGACCATGCCCATGCGCGACCATGCCCGTGCCCGAGCGTTATCATTTGTGCGTATCAGTGAGCAAGTCTGTGTGTGGGAGAGTTTGTGTTCGTGTGCATGCTACTGTTGCTACCACCGTGTGTGTGTGTGTGTGTGTGTGTGTGTGTGTGTGTGTGTGTGTGTGTGTGTGCGTGTGCGTGTGT